>NC_088221.1:35659375-35956875 GCF_036934945.1 Oncorhynchus masou masou | reverse complement strand
AGCACTAAGCCCAGGTACGACCCATGCTGGAAGTGCCAGAGGAACAACTATCAGGTCTTCAAATCTGCCAGAAGCTGTTAAATCAGCCAAGCTGAAAAGCAAGAACAGCATCTCCTGCTTGTTCAGAGTGAGCGGTCTGTCTACCAGAAGATGGTTGCTGACTGCAAGACCACCTGTCAAGCCATGAAGTTGTCTCTGGGGGACCCTACTGAACCAGCAGGCAAAGACATCAGGATGCATTACAGCTTTGATTTTGCTCAACAAGTAAGCAACATTTCCTCCTTTACACTTGATTAAGGATATATATAGTACCAGTCAAAAGTTTGGACACACCTACTCATTCAAAGGATTCTTTATTTTGACTATTTTAGAAGACATCACAACTATGAAATAACACATGGAATCATGTTGTAACCAAAAAATGTGTTAAAGAAATCAACATATATTTGCCACCCTTTGCTTTGATGACAGCTTTGCACTCTTGGCATTCTCTCAACCAGCTTCATGAGGAATGCTTTTCCAACAGTCTTGAAGGAGTTCCTATGTATGCTGAGCAATTGTTGGCTAGTTTTCCTTCACTCTGCGGTCCAAATCATCCCAAACCATCTCAATTAGGTTGAAGTCGGTGATTGTGGAGGCCAGATCATCTGATACAGCACTCCCTCACTCTCCTTCTTGGTCAAATAGCCCTTACACAGCACAGAGGTATGTTTTGGGTCATTGTCCTGTTGAAAAACATAATTCCCACGAAGCGCAAATCAGATGGGACAGCGTATCACTACCAATTTTTTATATTTCTATTATAGAAGTAACCATTTCCCTGTACCGTTTACACCTCATGTAGAGACCATGGCACTTAGCAACATGTGGCTGGGGGTTATAGCATTTCTTTCACATGACCCAAGAAATTTAGACAAGTGTGTCTGGTTAAGTGTCATGTAATATTTGTAAAATATTTTTATCTGGACACTGTTTACCTGGAAATTTTCTTAAAGAGATGGGTGGGGCTAAGAGGGTGTGAACGATGCTGAATGGGTGTAGACGAAGAGCACTCCAATAGTTGTACCAAAACATTCAAGGGCTATTTTCTCAAAAAGTGGAGTTACAAGTTTAACAACTTTCAAAGCGGATTTTTTTTTCTCCCATGGTTCCTCAAATGCAGTGTATGATATACCATTGTGTAGCTCCGTCTCTCTACTTTAACCCAATGTAAAAAATAAAATAAAAAAAACGAATCATGGGAGAAAAGACCGAATCAAGGTGGTCGCTCAAGTTAGTGAGAAATCCTCCTTTGCCAAGACAATCCATCCACCTGACAGATGTGGCATATCAAGAATATGATCATTACACAGGTGCACCTTGTGCTGGGGACAAAAGGCCACTAAAATTGCACATTTTAGTCACAACACAATGCCATGTCCCAAGTTTTGATTTGCAATTGGCATGCTGATTTCAGGAATGTCCACCAGAGCTGTTGCCAGATAATTTAACATTTTAATTTCTCTACCATAAGCCTCATCCGACATTGTTTTAGAGAATTAGGCAGACGTCCAACCGCGTGTAACCACGCCAGCCCAGACCTTCCAAATCCGACTTCACCTGCGAGATCTGAGACCAGCCACCCGGACAGCTGATGAAACTGATGAGTATTTGTGTCTTTAATAAAGCGCTTTTGTGGGGGGGTGAGAAATTATTTTGATTGGCAGGGCCTCGCTCCCTAGTGGTGGGCCTATGCCCTCCCAGGCCCAACCATGGCTGCGCCCTGCCCAGTCATGTGAAATTCTAAGATTAGTGCCTAATGAATTTATTTTAAATGACTGATTTACTTATAAATTGTAACTCAGTAAAATTGTTGCATGTTGAGTATATTTTTGTTCAGTAAATTATTATTCCAGTCTTTTACCGTTCTCATTGTCAGAGTGGACAAGTTGTTTGCAGAGCACACAACCTATGCTACACTTGTGAGAAACAAGTTGGTTTATTTCATCACATTTCCGAGTTGACAATTTTGTCACTCTTTAGTTTGGAGCGCTACTGTCAATGTTGAGTAAAGAGGTGCACCTGAATACGCATAGAAGTAGACCTAGAGTCTATCTGGCTTGAGAGCAAAGGTAGCATTATAAAATGTGCCCATTTGGGGATCTGATAGTATTTCTAATTGGATAAATGCACCACCACTAATGAGCTGTGGAGCTTCTCAAAGTAATGTTTGCTTCACCTCAAACAGTAAGAAAGCGAAGTCAGTTTTAACATTCATTGAAAGTAATAGTAGTTCTTCAATGTATTAGAAAAATCTTTCCAGCTCTCTCCCTTACGATAACCAGCACAGTGTGAAAGGGAAAAAATATAATTCCCTGATCCTGTGGAAACGTCATAAAACAAGTCGACCTGAGTAGCTCTTATTACTTGGGCAAAATAGTCTACAGCTGTGTCTGTCCCGAGCTTACTGCTGCAGGAAACTGAGGGCCTAGAATATTTTATACAATGTTGCAAGCGTTGAGCTGAACCCAAGTTAATGTTTCAAGTTCGTTGCAGACAGGCCATGCACAGCAAATGTGATTTATCGGATATCCAGATGTAAAAATATATATTTTCTACTTGCAGGCTGCAAAGTTTTTATTTCTTTGCTTTATTTGGGCTATTTTTATATAGTTGGCAATAGACGTAACTTTCAGGTTTGTATCATTAATTTAACCACATGCCAAGGATTGAGTTACGAAGATGTTATTATATATTAAATGAAACAGTTACATGAAAATGTGCATATGAAAACCATAACTGGCATGCAGATCAGTAGATATTGTGAGATAAATTAGCATTCCACATGACAAAAGGTTGCCGACTCCTTGTGTAGCCAATTACCAGCAACTTCGGGAGAGTAATGGAGGAATCTGCGAAAGCCAGCAGGTGCTGGTTGGGCCAGGTTACGGTTTGTCTCGTCTGGTCATCTTAAATCTCTGGTTCCCCTTTGAGTCTTATGTCATCAAACATCAGACAAGCATATAGTTGATTTTATTAAAACACATAGGGCGTGTCTATATACAAAAAAAATACGTTTTGAAATTAAATAACTGATGCCTTTCAGTCGACAAACTTTTTTTGGTCGCCGACAGCCCCAATTCACATAGGACATTTAGGAGGGTAACTTTCTGTAGTATTAAACAGTAGAAAGTAACACAATGTTAAGTCTGCCACCGAGCACTTGGTTTTTTGGAGGATCCTGTCTACTTGTATCATGTGTTTTTCTCCTCAGACTTTCAGGGGGTCTTGGCTTTGATTTTATTAACTGCACTGCAATTTAGTGAGAACAATTCACATATAAAGCTGTTGGTTTGATCCTTGAGAAAGTTTGAAAGTACAGAACAATCATGTTGACTAAGGGCAGTGAAACAACTTCTGAAACTGTTCCCCCCCATACTAGATCATAACAAGAGGAATCAAAGAACTAGGCTATTTGAGCAACCTTGAGATCAACTTGTGAGAGATAGCATCTACATCGATGAGTTTGTTACATTTGGTCATAGAACAAACCAGATAATTCAAACCAAATTAGACCCCCAATGGGATAGAATAGATTTCCTTAGTAGACGATGCAAAGAGTTGACGGTCGATCCCCTGGGGTATTGGTTAATAGCCTCAACCTTAACTTACAGACAAATTGGAAGTGAGACTTTGAGCTAGCATGTGTACGTTATTGGCTTGTGTTCTGAGGGGAACCGCCCCCCCCCCAAATCTCCTTTGGACAGAAACACACACACACACACACACTCTCCTCTCGACAGGATGTTGGTAAGAGAGAGAAGTCAAGACTATTTTATCTCTGATGGTGCTTTCATGTCTCTTCTGGCCCTGCATGGTGACTCAGCATTACCTCTGTCCTGTCCATCCTTCATCAGTCAATGGCTGACACCGCTATTGAGATACTAGATGATTCTCAAAGTGTATTATTAGAGGGTGAATCCTCAATATAACATTTGCAAGTAACAACTTGCAATTAACCAAAGCAACACTGCGGCCGGTTCAATGAGATGAACGTCAGACAATCTGGATCTATACCTCTACCATGAAGACAACTTTAAAGGAAGCAGGGAGAGCGGAAGAGACAAGGTGGGCATTCGGCAAAGCCAAGAGCCAAGCACATTAAAAGCTTCTGTCATTCACTCATTCAGCATTCCTCCTGAATAGATAACTGTTGTGCTCTTTAAAATCCAATTATGATTTGATAATACACTGTACTGGGTTCATCTGGCATATGCTCAAATACGCTTTAAACATTAGGCTAGTAAATAATAAGGGCACAGTCCAAGACACCATTCACTGTAGTCTAAAATCATACATAAGTCACTCTTTAGAGGACAAAGAGGGCATAGTACAGCATAATACTCTAGAAAAATCACACAACTATCAACTTACATGTCTCAGAGGAAGCAGTGGCCTGGGCATGAGCCTGGATACCTACTGAGGGCCAGCCACTGAGCTTCATCATGGCTCAAATCACACTACAGACACTGCCATTGTGGCTCTGACTTAAAGTCTCTTCCTCACCAATACACCATACTGAGGAGGGAATGACTGTTTACTTATCCCCAAGCCAGGAAACGAGGAGGGGTATGGTGGCTTGAGAGGAACATCATTGGGAAGTAGAAGGATTGGGGACTTTTTCAAAATATCATGTGCCAAAACAAATATTGAGACTGCACAGTAAAATATTTAAAGCTGAAATGTGAAGTAAAGCTGCTCATGAAAAATAGGACTGGTGCTTGGAAAAGATGACGAACTTGCGAGCTGTGGAATTGCCTCGGTAGTCGGCACCATGCTGGTGTAAGATGCACATCGATTAATGAATATGAGTAGCATTTGCCAATGTACCAGCCACAAGCCAAAAACTAAGTTTGTTTGTTTAAACAGGCCTTATCCAAAAATGTACATTGCAAGAGCCATATCAATTCCAAGCCCACGTGATTAACTTAAAGTTTGATAAACACGTCAATTCTTTGGAATGTAAGCAAATGAGACAACCCAAGATTACATAGCCTCCACATAGTAACACATGTCAGAGTTCAAAGTAAACGGAGTAGCTCTTTGAAATGGAATGACATGCTCATTAACGTGAACATGGATGTTGATACGGTACTGCAATTGAAGCAGTATTTTTTTCATTTTACCTTACCCTATTTGGAGTAAACTAAACCAACAAATTGACTTCTACTTACAGCCATGTCACTCACATCTACAGTACCTGTAGTTAAATAATTATACATGTATTTCTAATTTCCACTTTAAGTGCTGGATTTTCACCCACAATGGCCAATCCACCATTCATTCTGATCTTCACAGATTAACCCATCTTTCCTTTCGCAATACAACCCTCCATTTTACCCTCTTAAGATTGTCCTGAACCTCCCCATTTGTAACATTTCTACCAATATTGCCCAAAAAATACTTTACTCAGGAGTATAATGAATCACAGTCTTCATGGTTTGTCAAAGGTCAACAGGTGACAGGGAAGGAACAAGATTGATTTCAATTTTGACAATCTTGTCCATTTGTCTTTAATCTGTTGTGCTTCGTTTTGGTGGTTATGTAAACTGTATGTACAAGCAGATAAAGATGGACATTGTTCTGATAATGAATAGGGAGGTTTCACAACGACACTGGTTAAATCAATCAATCAATGATCAACAAATCTACACTGAACAAAAATATAAAACGCAACAATTTCAAAGAATTTACTGAGTTGCAACTCATAAATCAATTAAATTAATTAATTCGGCCCTAATCTATGGATTTCACATGACTGGGAGTACAGCTATGCATCCGTTGGTCACAGATACCTTATTAAGGTAGGGGCTTGAATCATAAAACCTAAAATGACATTGGTGGCGGGTTATTGTAGAGAAATCAACGTTCAATTAGCGGGCAATGGCTCTGGTGGACATTCCTGCAGACAGCATGCCAATTGCACGCTCCCTCTAAACATCTGTGGCATTGTGTTGTGTGACAAAATTGCACATTTTATTGTCCCCAGCACAAGGTGCACCTGCGTCATGATCATGCCTTTTAATGAACTTCTTGATAATCCATCCACCTGACAGGTATGGCATATCTTGGCAAAGGAGAAATGCTCACTAACAGGGACACATTTGTGCACAAAATTTGAAAGAAATAAGCTTTTTGTGAATATGTACAAATTCTGGGATCTTTTATTTCACCTCATGAAACCAACACTTCACATGTTGCATTTATATTTTTGTTCAGTATATAAACCTGTAAATGAGTATCTATTCCTACTCAACGCTAAAGTCAAATCGTGGACGGCCACAGAGATGGTTTTGGGGCACTCCTTTCACTGGAATAAGGGTATTTTCAATTTTTCACCATGATAATATTTCTGCTTCTAAACCACCATAATTATCAACACTTTGAGAAGGACGTCTAGCACATTGCTTCAGCTTCGTCAGAAGATTTGCAATGCACACTATGCCAATGCAAACAGTCAGAGGCAGAATCAAATCGGTTCTTAAGTACTATGTGGCAAAAGTACAATAAACCATGTAATAGTTTAGCCTGAAATAATTTCAGTGTGTATGAGTTTCTTTCCTATCCTCGTATTTCTCTCGGGAGCCATAAGCTAGAGAAGAGACTAGGGCTGTTCCTTTTAAGCGTCTGTGGCCTAGGCCTTGTCGTTACCCACAAATACAGCTGTTGATTGTAAAGCAGTTAGCAAAGTTACAGAGGTACCGAATTTGCATTTTATAGTCCCTGGGCTGGGCTCGGTATGGTGCGAGTGTGGGAGGAGAATGGAGGCTGGAGGCAGGCACACTCAGCGAAAGCACTACTGCCCCCTCATCCCACTCTACCTTCACCTTACTCCAATAAATGCTGCTGCTGTCACCTAGTCTACATTACGCCAACACATCACGAGCTACAGAGTGGAGCACTCTACCAACCTGAGTCAACAGGGTGTATTTCGAGTGCCCACTAGCAATTACATGCATGTTGCATGTAGACTTTCTTTCCAACATGCCATTTTCAGTAGCCCTCTAAAAACTCCCTACGTACATGTTGCACGTGAACTTTCTGGTCAGGTGTTCTGTAAAAATGTATTGATTCAAAGCAGTTTGTTGAGGTTTGTCAAATCTAAAACAAAGAAAAGTTCTGTTAAAGGAATACAACCAGGTGTGATGGATAGCATGTATAGGACAACTGCAAATTCACCATAACATTACATGCTGTGTTAACATAACCATAAACACCTCATGTCTTTAGTAGACAGGTACTTATTAAGAAACATGTGTAAGCGGCACTTCCAAGAGAAACCTGCTCCACACCACATGGATAGCACCTTGCAAAATTCTACTGACTAAAGGGTCAGGAAAATCAAACAAATGTACTGTAGCCTGTACCATAAACAAAGATGAAAGTGTCATAGACGGCTGTATCTTTATGGTCACACCTGTGACATCTCCATAGCAGACTTACACAGGAAAACACGTCACCCTACGGAACACTCATCTGACAGTTCTTATTGCTGAATGGACAAGATGAAACCATGACATCACCATGTACCCATAGTGAATAGATGAAAGTGTAAATTTCCTCATTGGCTATTCAACACTGCACTCTCTTACCTGAAGCGGTGATCAAGCAAACAAAGCTAAGGGTGTGGAGTACAATGGTTGCCCATGGCACAACACCATTACTCAAACTTTCTAGGGAAACGACGCACTGGATATGGGTGGATAATTTCAACATTCGCAGGAGAATTTTTGGAGCCAAGGTTAGAGCAATCATGTCCAGTAATGTGTTTCTCGTGTGTGTCTCTGCTAGCGTCTGTGTGATGGACCTGGTCTCTCAGTGCCAGATCTCACAGCCATGCGAGGAGACGCAGCAGCTTTACTGTAGATGTTCTTATTATCCAGGGTGTGGGCCAGATGTCTAGATCTCTCCGTCATCACGACTTTAAATCCCTGGCCTCAGTTCAGTACAGCCATCATGTTAGAAACATACACCCCTCAGTGCAAACCTTCATCCGGGCTAGTGATTCTCATAAAAAGCTCTTCTCTGCTATGGAGGATTTTAACCTAAGTGACATCCCAGTTTAATGAACTTGCTGATATTACATCCCACCCTCTGTTGCCTTGTGTTTCTGTGTGTAGGAGGGAGTTTAGAGGAACAAGAGTGCTACTCTGTGTAATGCTGGTTAGCCAACACTCCCTCTGCTACCTACCTTCTACCCTGCCTCCTACCTCCAGACACAAACACTGTGGCTTTGCCAACCTCTGCTCTGGAGGGCATGTTGTTATGAGTCTCCGAGAGGGCTTTCAGGATCGTAGTCACCATTTCTGATGGAGGTGCATTTTACGGCCAAACACCACAGCTTCCATCTTTCAATTTTCAGATTCTGGGATATTTTGCAACTATAACTTTCATAAAATATACAAATAATATATATTAATACTTGATTTGTAAAATGTTATCCCAACTCCGTCAACTACACCTAGCATAAATTTAGTTTGTATGTTACATGTAGAACTTCAACCACTATTTTTTTAAACTCTCCATGTTGAATCATATCATTCAATAGCTTTTTTTATCCGATTGGTTACTGGCATTAAAAAGGCCCTTCCTGGCAACCTGATTGGTTAAAATGAATCGTGCATCGCAACACTTCCATTTTTTTTATGTGTATATCTCCTGCGAAGAATCCCCGTAAAGAGAGACAAAATGAGCAAATCTCAAAGAATATACCGACAGTATGTAAACAAAAATAGCCAATGTGAGAAAAGCAGTGAATGGAAGAAAAAAAAGAGCCTGATGGGCCGATCGGGGCGGTGGTAGTACAGGCAGAGGACGAAGAGGCGGTAGCCGGTAGCAGCGAGTCAAATTAGTTGAGATGAAGATGACAGCTTGCAGCGATCAACCAGACAGCAGCCAACAGTGGCTTTTATTACATGTCACAAATGAACCTACTTGTACATGATTTGATTTGCCCCAAGTGTTAACCACAGGACAAAAAAATAAAGACCCCACCAACCAGGGATTGTGTAGAATGTGCACACCGTGAAGGTGATCGTGATGCATTTAGAAGGAGTGTTTACACTTCCTCCAGGGAAATGTTGCATTTGCTATAAATATGAGGATGGTTCAACTAGCCCAAACTTAGACTTGGTTCTGCAGTTTTAAAGAAAATAAACAACGTCCTAGGGATTCCTTCCATGCATCTCAGCTCATATCAAAGACAATGACAGGTAAATTAAAAGGAAGAGTAGCCCATTATTGCCAGGTGACTTGCTGTGTATAAATAATATGTTTCCTTGCTCCAGCAAATGTATTCAAGGTAAATAAACAGTGCTAGGAAAACGTAACTATACCATGAGACTGTCACATAGGCCTACAGTGTCATAGGGCTATAGCCTACTGTGATTAATGAGAAATAAGCTTTACATTAAGTAAATCCATGCTGATATGCTGACATTTACATGCCGATAATTAGTCCTGCAGTTATGACTAATGTCGACAGACAGACATTTTTCCCACTACAATAGTGGGAGATTCAGAGAGGACTAAAGTCAATTGAGAGTTCTGCCAAGCTAATGAGAAGAGCATACAACGATATAGACCCAGACATAGCAGAGTCGCTGAAGGAGGATGAGATCATCATAGACATTCATGTATCCTTTGATGGCACAAGAGGATTCACTTCCAACTATTGGATAGGCGTGTGCATTGGTGCTGGTACCAGCGATCCCTAGAAAATGATGAAGATCCAACTCAGTCACAAAAACCATGGCGGCCATATATTTTTGAATAGAGAGGTTGCACAAAAAATGGTGCCTGTAGATCACAAGGGATGTCAAATGATAACCTCTTCAAAAGAATGCATCACAGACGGCAATTGTACAGTTGAAGTCGGAAGTTGGAGTGATTACAACTCGTTTTTCAACCACTTCACAAATTTCTTGTTAACAAACTATAGTTTTGGCAAGTTGATTAGGATATCTACTTTGTGCATGACACGTCATTTTTCCAACAATTGTTTACAAACAGATTATTTCACTGTATCACAATTCCAGTGGGTCATACGTTTACATACACTAACTTGACTGTCTTTAAACAGCTTGGAAAATTCCAGAAAATTATGTCATGGCTTTAGAAGCTTCTGATCATCATCATTTGAGTCAATTGGCGGTGTACCTGTGGATGTATTTCAAGGCCTACCTTCAAACTCAGTGCCTCTTTGCTTGACATCATGGGGAAATCAAAAGAAATCAGCCAAGAACTCAGGGAAAAACTTTGTAGACCTCCACAAGTCATCCTTGTGAGCAATTTTCAAACGCCTGAAGGTACCACGTTCATCTGTATAAACAATAGTACGCAAGTATAAACACCATGGGACCACGCAGCTGTCATACCACTAAGGAAGGAGACGTGTTCTGTCTCCTAGAGATGAACGTACTTGCAAATCAATCCCAGAACAGCAGCAAAGGACCTTGTGAAGATGCTGGAGGAAACAGGTACAAATGTATCTATATCCACAGTAAAACAAGTCAACATAACCTGAAAGGCTGCTCAGCAAGGGAGAAGCCACTGCTCCAAAGCCGCCATGAAAAAGCCAGACTACGGTTTGCAACTGCACATGGGGACAAAGATCGTACTTTTTGGAGAAATGTCCTCTGGTCTGATGAAACAAAAATAGAACTGCTTGGCCATAATGACCATCGTTATGTTTGGAGGAAAAAGGGGGACGCTGGTAAGCCGAAGAACACCATCCCAACCATGAAGCACGGGGGTGGCAGCATCATGTTGTGGGGGTGCTTTTCTGCAGGAGAGATTGGTACACTTCACAAAATAGATGGCATCATGAGGGAGGGAAATTATGTGGATATATTGAAGCAACATCTCAAGACCTCAGTCAGGAAGTTAAAGCTTGGTCTCGAATGGGTCTTCCAAGTGGACAATGACCCCAAGCATACTTTCAAAGTTGTGGCAAAATGGCGTAAGGACAACAAAGTGAAGGATTTGGAATGGCCATCACAAAGCCGACCTCAATCCCATAGAAAATTTGTGGACAGAACTGAAAAAGTGTGTGCGAGCAAGGAGGCTTACAAACCTGACTCAGTTACACCAGCTCTGTCAGGAGGAATGGGCCAAAATTCACCCAACTTATAGTGGGAAGCTTGTGGAAGGCTACCTGAAACATTTGACCCATTAAACAATTTAAAGGCAATGCTACCAAATACAAATTGAGTGTATGTAAACTTCTGATTCACTGGGAATGTGATGAAATAAATAAAACTATACTATTATTCTGACATTTCACATTCTTAAAATAAAGTGGTGATCCTAACTGACCTAAGACAGGGAATTTTACTAGGATTCAACGTCAGGAATTGTGAAAAACGGAGTTTAAATGTATTTGGCTAAGGTGTATGTAAACTTCAGACTTCCAACTGTATTTATTTATTTTTATTTAACTAAGCAAGTCAGTTAAGAACAAATTCTTATTCGCAATGACTGCCTAGGAACAGTGGGTTAACAGCCTTGTCCAGGGGCAGAACGACAGATTTTTACCATGTCAGCTCTGGGATTCGATCTAACTGCCACCCCACACTGCAAATTAATGTCTAAACTCTAATATGGTGATGATGCCCCAAAATTGTCTTTGTGGACAAAAGCTGCATTGACACAGTAGGCACTTTCAATGAGGGAGCCACCGCTATATCAAAAGTGATGGACAGTGGCTTGACAGCACTTTGGTGACACTGGAAGCAATCAGAGAGGAGAATGCGAGGTGTGTTGTGAGAGCTGATGCTGCTTCAATGGAGTGTGCCAAGTATAGGAGCAGATCCCATGACACAGTCAAGAAATGTTCTGCACATTTCAACAGCCATACAAAAGCCTTGTATGTGACAAATAGAGAAAAGTGAAATGATAATTTGCAAAAAACTGCAGATGTTCCCTACAGATCCAGTTTTCAAAGTACATGCTTTACTGCTTGAAACAACTATATTAAATGTGCTAATGTACTTGTAAAAAAAAGTTTGTGAAATCCCACTACGCCCTCCGACGAACCATCAAACAGGCAAAATGTCAATATGGGAACACGATTGAACCCTACTGTAATGGAATATATATTCTGCTTACAGTGTCTCACGCTTAAGTTTTTTTTTTCATTGTACCTTAATTTTACTAGGCAAGTCAGTTAAGAACAAATTTTTATTTTCAATGACAGCCTAGGAACAGTGGGTTAACTGCCTGTTCAGGGGCAGAACAACAGATATGTACCTTGTCAGCTCGGGGATTTGAAGTTGCAACCTTTCGGTTACTAGTCCAATGCTCTAACCACTAGGCTACCCTGCCGCCCCAGGGTTTGACCTGTTGCATACTTAGAAATGTGCCTGCTATAGGCAGACCGGGTGCCTGAGGTTTGCTCTCACAGGGTCTGCTCATTTGGAGCGGAATATTGGCTGAATGCCCAGCCGGTCTCTGTGAGCAAGCCCTTTGCTGAGAAAGGGTGCACTTGGCCATCTTTGTGTAACCCGTAGTGATAGAAGCTCTGAGGAGGTATTTCCACCTCAGCATTTTTATACTGACCGTCTGTAATCTCTCCACTGGCGTGAATAAACAAATTAATTTAAGCTGGACTTTGGGGTCCTTAGTGGTTCTAAGACACTAACTACTACACCAGCTCTGACGCACGTTGGATGTGGCAGGGATGGGAAACTATCATGGATTACAAAGAGAAACCCAATGTAACCTGTCTAAATGACTGGTGACCCTGTAGCAATCACATCTGTAGTCATGAAATGCTTTGAAGGCTGGTCATGGCTCACATCAAACCCCGGTCTCTTAGTTAACCCCGATTGCGCAGTTTGACTTGGCGGCCAGCTCTAGGAGGAGTCTTGATGGTTCCAAACTTTTTCCAATTAAGAATGATGGAGACCACTGTGTTCTTGGGGACCTTCAATGCTGCAGACATTTGTTGGTACCCTTCCCCCGATCTGTGCCTCGACACAATCCTGTCTAAGAGCTCTACGGACAATTCCTTCGACCTCATGGCATGGCTTTTGCTCTGACATGCACTGTCAACTGTGGGACCTTATATAGACAGGTGTGTGCCTTTCCAAATCATGTCCAATCAGTTGAATTCACCCCAGGTGGACTCCAATGAAGTTGTAGAAACATCAAGGATGATCAATGGAAACAGGATGCACCTAAGCTCAATTTCAAGTCTCACAGCAAAGGGTCTGAATACTTATTTACATAAGGGTCATTTTATTTTTAATACATTTGTACACACACAAAAACAAATCTGTCATTATTGAGTAGTGTGTGTAGATTGATGAAGAAACACATTTAATCCATTTTAGAATAAGAACAAGGGGTCTGAATACTTTCCAAAACTCCTCGTACCCCTGTAAATGCACTCGTACCACGTGTATTTATCCATGATATCATCATTACTCATATAGTGTATTTATTACCTATTATTTTCCGATAGTCTTTTTTTCTTTCTCTCTGCATTGATAAGGGCTCGTAAGCAAGCATTTCACAAGCTTCTTTTCAATAGCTACAGTCACTAGCAACAGTTACTATTTGGATGTGGTTGAAGCCATTCTGTATGCAAGTCCTCTTCTAGGGATAGGCAAATGTTAGAGTTGCAGCAAGACACTTTTTCCTCTTGAAACATGCAAGGCTCAGCTAGTTTAATGTTATTCCACCATCTGTATTTAGTCATACTGGCACAGCGGGCTGCAATAATATTATGAGCTGAAGCAGCATGCAGTGACCATGTCATTTTCAGATCAAAACACGAATCCCTGTTTAAATCCGGGGATAAATCCTAGCAGTCTCAGGCTTGGGTTGTGGCTCCTGGCGGGAGGCTGAACCTCGGCCTGAGGTGAAATGAAGTTGGACACAACACTATGGTAGTGTTCATTAAGTCATGCCGTAGCAAAACATTTTAAACCAGAACATTTAAATTAGAGTTTCTTATTGGGCGAGTTCAGATCGTACCTCCTTGTTTCACTCCTTTTCAGATTCTTGTTTTTTGTGCCTGAACATGACTTGTCGTGTTCCCGGAACATGGCAATGCCAGGACACACCATCTGCTCCAGGCTGTGACCTTCAGCAAATCCTTGCCACTGGAAGTATAGTACGGCATATTGAATGTAAAATCATTACAACACAGGTAGAGCTCGGAATTGCCAGGGACCTCACAATACGATATTGTCATGATAGTTGATACGATATGTATTGCGATTCGATACCAATTTTTTTTTATTCGATGTTCCGCACATATTTCTCAATTTATGTCTGCAACAGAGGGAAAAGAGAGCCATGAGAAAACAAGTTGATCATTAAGTCCGGACAAAATTGAATTTCTGTTTATCGGATACCCCACCTCACTTTCCTCCACCCCCCATTATAAACAATCAGACAGCTAAATTCATGGTTATTGCATAATTTTTAGCTCTATTAGACGCAATTAATATACCAAAACAATGTAATTTAACCAATTGACTGGCCAGAGATCAGGGCATTCATCAGCAAAGATGCAGTGCAAGCTGATAGTATTTTAGACAACCAAATTGAAGTGACATGTTATTGATGAAATCGAAGTGGGTCAGCTGTATGTTGATTCATAACTTACATTTTACCGGTACTACCAGTAGTAGTAGGCCGACCGATAACCACGGCAGAATGTGTTTGAAGTGATGATGCGCCCCCGAGAACAGCTAGCATGTCCAGCAATGTACATCGCCAGTGGCATGCACACACTTCGTGCAGATCAGAAGGTGGGGGCTTTTCATGGCAGCCAGACGAGACAGTCGAATGAGGACGCGGTGAGCAAAGTTACTGGGCTCAAATTTAGTCACGCTTGCTCATTCTTGAATTTATTAGGCTATACAATTAAGTAGATTCATGAACTGATCACTTTTTTTTCTCAATTTTTGAATATGATAGGATGTGTAATAGAATGCAATTCCTATGTGAATGTTTATTAATGTTCATTTGTGTATTAGTAATAATCAGAAAATCTGCCTGAAAAGGAATATTTCTCATGTCCATATAGCCTAGGACAATGTGTTAAAGTACTGTTATTCCTTATCCACTTATGTTTTGTTTGTTATGTATAGTCCAAAATACTATCCAGATAAGTAACTATTGATCCCACCCCCAATCACAAAACACAGGTTTGACATTGGTCTTCCCTTGTTGAGAATGTTGTGGCCTGAGCCTGTCAATCAATGTGGTATCATCCATAAAGGGGGGAAAAGAAAGAGAGAGACAGAGAGAGATGAGTATACTTATTGCTGAAGTATGGGCAACGTAATGCATTGTGCTCTCTGTGATTGTCATTCTTTCCCATAGCACTTCCAGATCAGATTTGCAACATCATTAATGTCACTGTAATAACCCTTGTGTCAGAAGCTCTACCTGTATACTTATAAAAGCATGTATTAGTCTACCACTCCACTACTATCCCAGAAAAAGTCAAAACCCCCAGGCAGTTCCACAATATCATTCAGAGAAACCCCTCTGGCCCATCAGTCAGCTGTGAAGCCCCCTGTGGACCAGTAGATCTGGGCCACAGAATGACATAATGGAGCTGTGTGTGTGTGTGTGTGGGGGGGGGGGGGGGGGTCGCCTGGACCATGAGGGGAAGCATGGGGTTGCGTGCGCCATGAGGGGGAGGGAAGGGTCTCATTTTCCAACAGCCATAACATGTTCCCTCAGGAGACTAAGCTTCCCTGCCTGCTGCACAAACCCCCCACTCCCCAGTCCCAGCCCAGCACAATCCGTGTTTAACTGTCAAATGTCTATCCTATCGATGAGACCTAAAGCCTGGTAATGTTCTATGTATCTCGGAGTCTTGGTTGAACAAGGACACACACACACTCACACACATATATATCTTGCAAGTACCTACATGCATCTTATAGACCAGAGATACCCAACTGGTGGGTGGGCTGCTTGGTTGAGTGGATCGTGGGTGTTGGAGGAACAAAATATTTTTTTCTATTAAAAAGACTCGTCTGAACTTAAATTAGGTAGAAAGTGTGCAGAAATTATAATGAACTTATATTTTTCAAAGATTAAATAATAAAATAGTATTTTCATTATAGAGCTATTAGCAGCACTATTTTGGTTGATTTTGGGGGCAAATTGTAATTGACAATGAGATGGGAATGTTGTTCCCTTGTCATATAATTGCTACATTTACAATCAATATAGCATTAAAAAAAATATTTTTTCCAGACTTTATTTTGGCAATTATTTTTCGCATTGCGAATATTGGGTCGCTACCAAGACAAGCTGGTTCAATTTGGGTCCCGAGGAAAAATAAGTTGAGAACAACTGATCTAGACTGGACGGGTGCCCATAAGGTGCCCAGAGTAAACTGCCTGCTACTCAGGCCCAGAAGTTAGAATATGCATATAATTATTAGATTTGGATAGAAAACACGGTTTCTAAAACTGTTTGAATGTCTGTGAGTATAACAGAACTCTATGGCAGGCAAAAACCTTAGAAAAAAATCCAACAGGGAAGTGAGGAAATCTGAGGTTTGAAGGTTTTCAAGTCTTTGCCTATCCAATATACAGTGTAAATGGGGTCAGATTGCACATCCTAAGTCTTTAGAACCCTGTTTCAGGCTTCTACTATGAAGGGGGAGCAAATAAGAGCTGTTTCAACCAGGTGTCTGGCAGAATGCCATGAGCTAAGTCTTGCGCGCGGCCGTGAGCGTTCTCGGTTCCTTTTCATTTCTAAAGACAAAGGAAATGTCCGGTTGGAATATTATTGGAGATTTATGATAAAAACATCCTAAAGATTGATTATATACATCGTATGACATGTTTCTACAAACTGTAATGTAACTAACTTTGTCTGGATTGCCTGTTACTAAGGCCCAGAAGCTAGGATATGCATATAATAGGTAGATGTGAATAGAAAACACTAAAGATTAAAGAACTGATATGGCAGGTGAAAACAAAAGGAAAATCCATCCAGGAAGTGGGATTCTTTTTATGTGGGTATTTTCAATTGAATGCCTAGAGTGTATCTAATGGGTTAGGACCCAGATTGCAGTTCCTATGGCTTCCACTAGATATCAACAGTCTTTAGACATTGTTTCAGGCTTGCTTTCTGAAAAATGAAGAAGAATGAGACCTTTCTCTCAGTGGAATGTAGAATCATGCAGTGCTGGTTTTGCGTGTGACCGAGTGCGCAACCTTGGTTGTTTTTTCTTTCTATTGAATACGCTATTGTCCGGGTGAAATATCGATTATTTAGACAATTGACAACCTGAGGATTAATAATAAGCATTGTTTGACATGTTGACGAACTTCACCAGTACGATTAGGATGTATTCATCTGTTTTGACCGCCATTGAGCCAGTGGATTACTGAACAAAACGTGCCAACACAACTGAGTTTTTGGGATATAAAGAGGGACTTTACTTTATCGAACAAAACAAACATTTATTGTGTAGCTGGGACTCTTGTGACTGCAACAAGATTAAGCTCTTCAAAAGGTAAGTGATTCATTTTATCGCTATTTCTGACTTTTGTGACTCCTTTACTTGGTTGGAAAATGTTTGTTTTTGTAAAAGGGGCGCTGTCCTCAGATAATCGCATGGTATGTTTACGCCGTAAAGCGTTTTTGAACCTTGACAAAGCGGCTGGATTAACAAGAAGTTAATCTTTAAGCCGATGTATAACACTTGTATTTTTATGAATGTTTATGACTATTTCTGTATTTTGAATTTGGCGCTCTTTCACCGGATGTTGTCAAGGTGGGTTGCTAGCGGCAAGCCTGCGCCAGAAAGGTTAAATAGCCATCACTAGCACAGAGAGAATGCTGCCCTACAGAAACACAGCAAAAAAAAGAAACAACCCTTTTTCAGGACCCTGTCTTCCAAAGATAATTTGCAAAAATCCAAATAACTTCACAGATCTTCATTGTAAAGTGTTTAAACACCGTTTCCCATGCATGTTCAATGAACTATAAACAATTCATGAAGAAGCGCCTGTGGAACGGTCAGGTTTCATAACTGTGACCTTACAGGTACATCACACCTGCAGGACAGGTACAGGATGGCAACAACTGCCCGAATTACACCAGGAATGCACAATCCCTCCATCAGTGCTCAGACTGTCTGCAATAGACTGAGAGACTTGACTGAGGACTTGTAGGCCTGGTGTAAGGCTGGTCCTCAGCAGACATCACCGGCAACAATGTTACCTATGGGTACAAACCCACGGTCGCTGGACCAGACAGACAAAAAGTGCTCTTCACTGACGAGTTGCGGTTTTGTCTCACCAGGGATGATGGTCGGATTCGATACACCGAGGCCTGTAGTCTGGATCGATTTGGAGGTGGAGGGTCTGTCATGGTCTGGGGAAGTGTGTCACAGCATCATCGGACTGAGCTTGTTGCCATTGCAGGCAATCTCAACGGTGTGCGTTACAGGGAAGACATCCTCCTCCCTCATGTGGTACCCTTCCTGCAGGCTCATCCTGACAGGACCCTCCAGCATGACAATGCCACCAGCCATACTCCTTGTTCTGTGCGTGATTTCCTGCAAGACAGGAATGTCAGTGTTCTGCTATGGCCAGCGAAGAGCCATGGCATTGAGCACATCTGGGACCTGTTGGATTAGAGGGTGAAGGCTAGGGCCATTCCCCCAAAAAATGTCCAGGAACTTGGTGGATGAGTGGGGTAACATCTCACAGCAAGAACTGGCAAAACTGGTGCAGTCCATGAGGAGATGCACTGCAGTACTTAATGCAGCTGGTGGCCAGATACTGACGGTTACTTTTGATTTTTACACCCCCCCCTTTGTTCAGGGACACATTATTCCATTTGTTAGTCACGTGTCTGTGGAACTTGTTCAGTTTATTTCTCAGTTGTTGAATCTTATGTTCATACAAATATTTACACATTACGTTTGCTTATAATAAACACAGTTGACAGTGAGGGGACATCTTTTTTTTGCTGAGGTCACAAAAGGCAGCAGGCAGCCTTGTGGTTAGAGCGCTGGCCCAGTAAATAAAAGGTTGCATGGATCCAATCCTCGAGCTGACAAGGTAAAGATCTGTCGTTCTGCCCCACTGCTCCACGGTAGGCCGTCATTGTAAATAAGAACTTGTTATTAACTGACTTGCCTAGTTAAATAAAGGTTACATTTTTTAAAATGTATTAAATAGACTTGAAATCATCACTGGCCACTAATAACGTTTGCATTACTCATCTCATGTATATACTGTATCTTAGTCTATGCCGCTCTGACATTGCTTGCCCAAATATTTATATTCTTAATTCCATTCCTTTAGATGTGTATTGTTGTGAAATATGTTACGTATTACCGCACTGTTGGCGCTAGAACCAAGCATTTTTGCTACACCTGAAATAAACATCTACTCAGATGTAGTACAAATTACAAATATGACAAATAAAATTTGATGTAGGCATCTACCTCAATTTCCTCTTAGCCCTGCACATAGACGCCGTACTAGTAGCCCTGCACATAGACGCCGTGCTAGTAGCCCTGCACATAGACGCCGTGCTAGTAGCCCTGCACATAGACGCCGTGCTAGTAGCCCTGCACATAGACGCCGTGCTAGTAGCCCTGCACATAGACGCCGTGCTAGTAGCCCTGCACATAGACGCCGTGCTAGTAGCCCTGCACATAGACGCCGTGCTAGTAGCCCTGCACATAGACGCCCGTGCTAGTAGCCCTGCACATAGACGCCGTACTAGTAGCCCTGCACATAGACGCCGTACTAGTAGCCCTGCACATAGACGCCGTACTAGTAGCCCTGCACATAGACGCCGTGCATAGTAGCCCTGCACATAGACGCCGTACTAGTAGCCCTGCACATAGACGCCGTACTAGTAGCCCTGCACATAGACGCCGTACTAGTAGCCCTGCACATAGACGCCGTACTAGTAGCCCTGCACATAGACGCCGTACTAGTAGCCCTGCACATAGACGCCGTACTAGTAGCCCTGCACATAGACGCCGTACTAGTAGCCCTGCACATAGACGCCGTGCTAGTAGCCCTGCACATAGACGCCGTACTAGTAGCCCTGCACATAGACGCCGTACTAGTAGCCCTGCACATAGACTCCGTACTAGTAGCCCTGCACATAGACGCCGTACTAGTACTCCATTTCCAAAGCCAAGCTATCATTGTGCGTGTATTCCTTGTGTTACTATTTGTTTTCTGACATCTTTTTATAGTATTTGTTTGTATTCGGTTGGGAAGTAAGCATTTCAATGTTTGTCACATGCTTCATAAACAGGTGGAGACTAACATTTGATTTGATCATGTCATGGGCATGCTGGGGATCGTGAAAAACAGTTGAAAACAGTTGTCTAGCAATGATCAACAAGCAATTTGACAGAGCTTGAAGAATTTTGAAAATAATAAATAAGCAAATGTTCCACAATCCAGGTGTGGAAAGCTCTTAGATTTATCCAGAAAGACTCACAGCTAAAATCGCTGCCAAAGGTGTTTCTACAAAGTATTGACTCAGGGGTGTGAATAGTTATCTAAACGGTTTCTCATTTACAATTAGCGAGCCGGAGAGAGAGAGAGACGAGCGGGCGGCGAAATGGAGAGAGAGAGAGAGGGAGCGAGCGAGCTAGAGAGAGAGGGAGCGAGCGAGCTAGAGAGAGAGGGAGCGGCGAGCTAGAGAGAGGGAGCGAGCGAGCTAGAGAGAGGGAGCGAGCGAGCTAGAGAGAGAGGGAGCGAGCGAGCTAGAGAGAGAGGGAGCGAGCGAGCTAGAGAGAGAGGGAGCGAGCGAGCTAGAGAGAGCGAGCGAGCGAGCTAGAGAGAGAGCGAGCGAGCGAGCTAGAGAGAGAGGGAGCGAGCGAGCTAGAGAGAGAGGGAGCGAGCGAGCTAGAGAGAGAGAGAGGGAGCGAGCTAGAGAGAGAGGGAGCGAGCTAGAGAGAGAGGGAGCGAGCTAGAGAGAGAGGGAGCGAGCTAGAGAGAGAGGGAGAGAGGGAGCGAGCGAGCGAGCTAGCTAGAGAGAGAGGGAGCGAGCGAGCGAGCTAGCTAGAGAGAGAGGGAGCGAGCGAGCGAGCTAGCTAGAGAGAGAGGGAGCGAGCGAGCGAGCTAGAGAGAGAGGGAACGAGCGAGCTAGCTAGAGAGAGAGGGAGCGAGCGAGCTAGCCAGAGAGAGAGGGAGCGAGCGAGCTAGCTAGCCAGAGAGAGAGGGAGCGAGCGAACGGGCTAGCCAGAGAGAGAGGGAGCGAACGGGCTAGCCAGAGAGAGAGGGAGCGAACGGGCTAGCCAGAGAGAGAGGGAGCGAACGGGCTAGCCAGAGAGAGAGGGAGCGAACGGGCTAGCCAGAGAGAGAGGGAGCGAACGGGCTAGCCAGAGAGAGAGGGAGCGAACGGGCTAGCCAGAGAGAGAGGGAGCGAGCGGGCTAGCCAGAGGGAGCGAGCGGGCTAGCCAGAGGGAGCGAGCGGGCTAGCCAGAGAGAGCGAGCGGGCTAGCCAGAGAGAGCGAGCGGGCTAGCCAGAGCGAGCGAGCCAGAGCGAGCGAGCCAGAGCGAGCGAGCCAGAGCGAGCGAGCCAGAGCGAGCGAGCGATCGAGCGAGCCAGAGAGAGCGAGCGATCGAACGAGCCAGAGAGAGCGAGCGATCGAGCGAGCCAGAGAGAGCGAGCGATCGAGCGAGCCAGAGAGAGCGAGCGATCGAGCGAGCCAGAGAGAGCGAGCGATCGAGCGAGCCAGAGAGAGCGAGCGAGCCAGAGAGAGCGAGCGATCGAGCGAGCCAGAGAGAGCGAGCGAGCCAGAGAGAGCGAGCGAGCCAGAGAGAGCGAGCGAGCCAGAGAGAGCGAGCGTGCCAGAGAGAGCGAGCGAGCCAGAGCGAGCGAGCGATCGAGCCAGAGAGAGAGAGAGCGAGCCAGAGAGAGCGAGCGATCGAGCCAGAGAGAGAGAGCGAGCGAGCCAGAGAGAGCGAGCGAGCCAGAGAGAGCGAGCGAGCCAGAGAGAGCGAGCGAGCCAGAGAGAGCGAGCGAGCCAGAGAGAGCGAGCGAGCCAGAGAGCGAGCGAGCGAGAGAGCGAGCCAGAGAGAGAGCGAGCGAGAGAGCGAGCCAGAGAGAGCGAGCGAGCCAGAGAGTGCGAGCGTGCCAGAGAGTGCGAGCGTGCCAGAGAGAGCGAGCGAGCCAGAGAGAGCGAGCGAGCCAGAGAGAGCGAGCGAGCGAGCCAGAGAGAGCGAGCGAGCCAGAGAGAGCGAGCGATCGAGCCAGAGAGAGAGAGCGAGCCAGAGAGAGCGAGCGAGCGAGCCAGAGAGAGCGAGCGAGCCAGAGAGAGCGAGCGAGCCAGAGAGAGAGCGAGCCAGAGAGAGAGCGAGCCAGAGAGAGAGCGAGCCAGAGAGAGAGCGAGCCAGAGAGAGAGCGAGCCAGAGAGAGAGCGAGCCAGAGAGAGAGCGAGCCAGAGAGAGCGAGCCAGAGAGAGCGAGCCAGAGAGAGCGAGCCAGAGAGAGAGAGAGCCAGAGAGAGCGAGCCAGCGAGCCAGAGCGAGAGGGAGCGAGCGAGCGAGCGAGCTAGAGAGAGGGAGCGAGCGAGCGAGCCAGAGAGAGCGAGCCAGAGAGAGCGAGCCAGAGAGAGAGAGCCAGAGAGAGAGAGCCAGAGAGAGAGAGCCAGAGAGAGAGAGCCAGAGAGAGAGCCAGAGAGAGAGAGCCAGAGAGAGAGAGCCAGAGAGAGCCAGAGCGAGAGGGAGAGAGCCGGAGAGAGCGAGCCAGAGCGAGAGGGAGCGAGCGAGCTAGAGAGAGTGGGAGCGAGCGAGCTAGAGAGAGTGGGAGCGATCGAGCTAGAGAGAGTGGGAGCGATCGAGCTAGAGAGAGTGGGAGCGAGCGAGCTAGAGAGAGTGGGAGCGAGCGAGCTAGAGAGAGTGGGAGCGAGCGAGCTAGAGAGAGTGGGAGCGAGCGAGCTAGAGAGAGTGGGAGCGAGCGAGCTAGAGAGAGTGGGAGCGAGCGAGCTAGAGAGAGTGGGAGCGAGCGAGCTAGAGAGAGTGGGAGCGAGCGAGCTAGAGAGAGTGGGAGCGAGCGAGCTAGAGAGAGTGGGAGCGAGCGAGCTAGAGAGAGTGGGAGCGAGCTAGAGAGAGAGAGGAGCGAGCGAGCGAGGAGAGGGAGCGAGCGAGCGAGGGAGAGGGAGCAAGCGAGCGAGGGAGAGGGAGCAAGCGAGCGGGAGCGAGCGAGGGAGAGGGAGCGAGCGAGGGTGAGGGAGCGAGCGAGAGAGCAAGAGGGAGCGAGCGAGAGAGCGAGAGGGAGCGAGCGAGAGAGCGAGAGAGAGCGAGAGAGAGCGAGCGAGAGAGCGAGAGGGAGCGAGCGAGAGAGCGAGAGGGAGCGAGAGCGAGAGAGCGAGAGGGAGCGAGCGAGAGCGAGAGGGAGCGAGCGAGAGAGCGAGAGGGAGCGAGCGAGCGAGCGGGAGAGAGCGAGCGAGAGAGCGAGGGAGCGAGCTAGAGAGAGTGGGAGCGAGCGAGAGAGTGGGAGCGAGCGAGAGAGAGGGAGCGAGCGAGAGGGAGGGAGCGAGCGAGGGAGAGGGAGCGATCGAGGGAGAGGGAGCGAGCGAGAGAGCGAGAGGGAGCGAGGGAGAGGGAGCGAGCGAGCGAGGGAGAGGGAGCGAGGGAGAGGGAGCGAGCGAGCGAGGGAGAGGGAGCGAGCGAGAGAGGGAGCGAGCGAGAGAGGGAGAGGGAGCGAGCGAGAGAGGGAGCGAGCGAGCGAGCGAGAGGGAGAGAAAAGAGAACGAGAGGGAGCGAGCGAGAGGGAGAGGGAGCGAGCGAGAGAGCGAGAAGGAGAGAGCGAGAGGGAGAGGGAGCGAGCGAGGGAGAGGGAGCGAGCGAGCGAGAGCGAAAGGAGCGAGCGAGAGAGCGAGAAGGAGCGAGCGAGATAGCGAGAGGGAGCGAGAGAGGGAGCGAGCGAGCGAGCGATAGGGAGAAGGAGCGAGCGAGCGACAGGGAGCGAGCGAGCTAGAGAGAGAGGGAGCGAGCGAGCTAGAGAGAGAGGGAGCGAGCGAGCTAGAGAGAGAGGGAGCGAGCGAGCTAGAGAGAGAGGGAGCGAGCGAGCTAGAGAGAGAGGGAGCGAGCTAGAGAGAGAGGGAGCGAGCGAGCTAGAGAGAGAGGGAGCGTGCGAGCTAGAGAGAGGGAGCGTGCGAGCTAGAGAGAGGGAGCGTGCGAGCTAGAGAGAGAGGGAGCGTGCGAGCTAGAGAGAGAGGGAGCGTGCGAGCTAGAGAGAGAGGGAGCGTGCGAGCTAGAGAGAGAGGGAGCGTGCGAGCTAGAGAGAGAGGGAGCGTGCGAGGTAGAGAGAGAGGGAGCGAGCGAGCTAGAGAGAGAGGGAGCGAGCGAGCTAGAGAGAGAGGAGCGAGCGGCGGGGAGAGGGAGGGAGCGAGCGGGAGAGGGAGGGAGCGAGCGGGAGCGAGCGAGCGAGGTAGAGGGAGCGAGCGAGAGAGGGAGAGAGCGAGAGAGGAAGAGAGCGAGAGAGGGAGAGAGCGAGAGAGGGAGCGAGCGAGAGAGGGAGAGAGCGAGAGAGGGAGAGAGCGAGAGAGGGAGAGAGGGAGAGAGCGAGAGAGGGAGAGAGGGAGAGAGGGAGAGAGCGAGAGAGGGAGAGAGCGAGAGAGGGAGAGAGCGAGAGAGGGAGCGAGCGAGCTAGAGAGAGAGGGAGCGAGCGAGCTAGAGAGAGAGGGAGCGAGCGAGCTAGAGAGAGAGAGGGAGCGAGCGAGCTAGAGAGAGGAGCGAGCGAGCTAGAGAGAGGGAGCGAGCGAGCTAGAGAGAGAGGGAGCGAGCGAGCTAGAGAGAGTGGGAGCGAGCGAGCTAGAGAGAGTGGGAGCGAGCGAGCTAGAGAGAGTGGGAGCGAGCGAGCAAGAGAGAGTGGGAGCGAGCGAGCTAGAGAGAGTGGGAGCGGCGAGCTAGAGAGAGTGGGAGCGAGCGAGCTAGAGAGAGTGGGAGCGAGCGAGAGAGTGTGAGCGAGCGAGCTAGAGAGAGTGGGAGCGAGCGAGAGAGAGGGAGCCCAGAAGCTAGGATATGCATATAATAGGTAGATGTGAATAGAAAACACTAAAGATTAAAGAACTGATATGGCAGGTGAAAACAAAAGGAAAATCCATCCAGGAAGTGGGATTTTTTTTATGCAGGTATTTTCAATTGAATGCCTAGAGTGTATTTAATGGGTTAGGACCCAGATTGCAGTTCCTATGGCTTCCACTAGATATCAACGGTCTTTAGACATTGTTTCAGGCTTGCTTTCTGAAAAATGAAGAAGAATGAGACCTTTCTCTCAGTGGAATGTAGAATCATGCAGTGCTGGTTTTGCGTGTGACCGAGTGCGCAACCTTCGTTGTTTTTCCTTTCTATTGAATACGCTATTGTCCGGTTGAAATATCGATTATTTAGACAATTGACAACCTGAGGATTAATAATAAACATTGTTTGACATGTTGACGAACTTCACCGGTACTATTAGGATGTATTCATCTGTTTTGACCAACTTTGAGCCAGTGGATTACTGAACAAAACGTGCCAACACAACTGAGTTTTTGGGATATAAAGAGGGACTTTACTTTATCGAACAAAACAAACATTTATTGTGTAGCTGGGACTCTTGTGACTGCAACAAGATTAAGCTCTTCAAAAGGTAAGTGATTCATTTTATCGCTATTTCTGACTTTTGTGACTCCTTTACTTGGTTGGAAAATGTTTGTTTTTGTAAAAGGGGCGCTGTCCTCAGATAATCGCATGGTATGTTTACGCCGTAAAGTGTTTTTGAACCTTGACAAAGCGGCTGGATTAACAAGAAGTTAATCTTTAAGCCGATGTATAACACTTGTATTTTTTATGAATGTTTATGACTATTTCTGTATTTTGATTTTGGCGCTCTTTCACCGGATGTTGTCAAGGTGGGTTGCTAGCGGCAAGCCTGCGCCAGAAAGGTTAAATAGCCATCACTAGCACAGAGAGAATGCTGCCCTACAGAAACACAGCAAAAAAAGAAACAACCCTTTTTCAGGACCCTGTCTTCCAAAGATAATTTGCAAAAATCCAAATAACTTCACAGATCTTCATTGTAAAGTGTTTAAACACCGTTTCCCATGCATGTTCAATGAACTATAAACAATTCATGAAGAAGCGCCTGTGGAACGGTCAGGTTTCATAACTGTGACCTTACAGGTACATCACACCTGCAGGACAGGTACAGGATGGCAACAACTGCCCGAATTACACCAGGAATGCACAATCCCTCCATCAGTGCTCAGACTGTCTGCAATAGACTGAGAGACTTGACTGAGGACTTGTAGGCCTGGTGTAAGGCTGGTCCTCACCAGACATCACCGGCAACAATGTTACCTATGGGTACAAACCCACGGTCGCTGGACCAGACAGACAAAAAGTGCTCTTCACTGACGAGTTGCGGTTTTGTCTCACCAGGGATGATGGTCGGATTCGATACACCGAGGCCTGTAGTCTGGATCGATTTGGAGGTGGAGGGTCTGTCATGGTCTGGGGAAGTGTGTCACAGCATCATCGGACTGAGCTTGTTGCCATTGCAGGCAATCTCAACGGTGTGCGTTACAGGGAAGACATCCTCCTCCCTCATGTGGTACCCTTCCTGCAGGCTCATCCTGACAGGACCCTCCAGCATGACAATCCCACCAGCCATACTCCTTGTTCTGTGCGTGATTTCCTGCAAGACAGGAATGTCAGTGTTCTGCTATGGCCAGCGAAGAGCCATGGCATTGAGCACATCTGGGACCTGTTGGATTAGAGGGTGAAGGCTAGGGCCATTCCCCAAAAATGTCCAGGAACTTGGTGGATGAGTGGGGTAACATCTCACAGCAAGAACTGGCAAAACTGGTGCAGTCCATGAGGAGATGCACTGCAGTACTTAATGCAGCTGGTGGCCAGATACTGACGGTTACTTTTGATTTTTACACCCCCCCCCCTTTGTTCAGGGACACATTATTCCATTTGTTAGTCACGTGTCTGTGGAACTTGTTCAGTTTATTTCTCAGTTGTTGAATCTTATGTTCATACAAATATTTACACATTACGTTTGCTTATAATAAACACAGTTGACAGTGAGGGGACATCTTTTTTTTGCTGAGGTCACAAAAGGCAGCAGGCAGCCTTGTGGTTAGAGCGTTGGCCCAGTAAATAAAAGGTTGCGGGATCCAATCCTCGAGCTGACAAGGTAAAGATCTGTCGTTCTGCCCCACTGCTCCACGGTAGGCCGTCATTGTAAATAAGAACTTGTTATTAACTGACTTGCCTAGTTAAATAAAGGTTACATTTTTTTAAATGTATTAAATAGACTTGAAATCATCACTGGCCACTAATAACGTTTGCATTACTCATCTCATGTATATACTGTATCTTAGTCTATGCCGCTCTGACATTGCTTGCCCAAATATTTATATTCTTAATTCCATTCCTTTAGATGTGTGTATTGTTGTGAAATATGTTACGTATTACCGCACTGTTGGCGCTAGAACCAAGCATTTTTGCTACACCTGAAATAAACATCTACTCAGATGTAGTACAAATTACAAATATGACAAATAAAATTTGATGTAGGCATCTACCTCAATTTCCTCTTAGCCCTGCACATAGACGCCGTGCTAGTAGCCCTGCACATAGACGCCGTGCTAGTAGCCCTGCACATAGACGCCGTGCTAGTAGCCCTGCACATAGACGCCTGCTAGTAGCCCTGCACATAGACGCCGTGCTAGTAGCCCTGCACATAGACGCCGTGCTAGTAGCCCTGCACATAGACGCCGTGCTAGTAGCCCTGCACATAGACGCCGTGCTAGTAGCCCTGCACATAGACGCCGTGCTACTAGTAGCCCTGCACATAGACGCCGTGCTAGTAGCCCTGCACATAGACGCCGTGCTAGTAGCCCTGCACATAGACGCCGTGCTAGTAGCCCTGCACATAGACGCCGTGCTAGTAGCCCTGCACATAGACGCCGTGCTAGTAGCCCTGCACATAGACGCCGTGCTAGTAGCCCTGCACATAGACGCCGTGCTAGTAGCCCTGCACATAGACGCCGTACTAGTAGCCCTGCACATAGACGCCGTAGTAGCCCTGCACATAGACGCCGTACTAGTAGCCCTGCACATAGACGCCGTGCTAGTAGCCCTGCACATAGACGCCGTGCTAGTAGCCCTGCACATAGACGCCGTACTAGTAGCCCTGCACATAGACGCCGTGCTAGTAGCCCTGCACATAGACGCCGTGCTAGTAGCCCTGCACATAGACGCCGTACTAGTAGCCCTGCACATAGACGCCGTAGCCCTAGTAGCCCTGCACATAGACGCCGTGCTAGTAGCCCTGCACATAGACGCCGTGCTAGTAGCCCTGCACATAGACGCCGTGCTAGTAGCCCTGCACATAGACGCCGTGCTAGTAGCCCTGCACATAGACGCCGTGCTAGTAGCCCTGCACATAGACGCCGTGCTAGTAGCCCTGCACATAGACGCCGTGCTAGTAGCCCTGCACATAGACGCCGTACTAGTAGCCCTGCACATAGACGCCGTGCTAGTAGCCCTGCACATAGACGCCGTACTAGTAGCCCTGCACATAGACGCCGTACTAGTAGCCCTGCACATAGACGCCGTACTAGTAGCCCTGCACATAGACGCCCTGTAGACGCCGTAGTAGCCCTGCACATAGACGCCGTGCTAGTAGCCCTGCACATAGACGCCGTACTAGTAGCCCTGCACATAGACGCCGTACTAGTAGCCCTGCACATAGACGCCGTACTAGTAGCCCTGCACATAGACGCCGTAGCCCTGCACATAGACCCGTACTGCCCTGCACATAGACGCCGTACTAGTAGCCCTGCACATAGACGCCGTACTAGTAGCCCTGCACATAGACGCCGTACTAGTAGCCCTGCACATAGACGCCGTACTAGTAGCCCTGCACATAGACGCCGTACGCCCTGCACATAGTACTCCATTTCCCTGCACAAGCTATCATTGTGCACATAGTATTCCTTGTGTTACATATTTGTTTTCTGACATCTTTTTATAGTATTTGTTTGTATTCATTGGGAAGTAAGCATTTCAATGTTTGTCACATGCTTCATAAACAGGTGGAGACTAACATTTGATTTGATCATGTCATGGGCATGCTGGGGATCGTGAAAACAGTTGAAAACAGTTGTCTAGCAATGATCAACAAGCAGCCCTTGACAGAGCTTGAAGAATTTTGCAAATAATAAATAAGCAAATGTAGACGCCTGCACCCTGCACATAGACACAATCCAGGTGTGGAAAGCTCTTAGATTTATCCAGAAAGACTCACAGCTAAAATCGTAGCTGCCAAGAGGTGTTTCTACAAAGTATTGACTCAGGGGTGCCCTGAATAGTTATCTAAAGACGGTTTCTCATTTACAGCCCTGCACATAGACGACTAGTAGCCCTGGAGAGTAGCCCTGCACATAGAGAGTAGCCCTGCACATAGACGCCCGTGCGTAGCCCTGCACATAGACGCCGTACTAGTAGCCCTGCACATAGACGAGTAGCCCTGCACATAGACGCCGGTAGCCCTGCACATAGACGCCGTACTAGTAGCCCTGCACATAGACGAGAGCCCTGCACATAGACGCCGTACTAGTAGCCCTGCACATAGACGCCGCTAGAGAGAGAGGGAGCGTGTTAGAGCTAGAGAGAGAGGGGGAGCGTTTGTCACATGCGAGCTAGAGAGAGTCAGGGCAGCTACTAGTAGCTAGCAATGAGAGACAGAGGAAGAGCGAGCTAGAGAGCCCTGCAGCTAGACGAGAGCAGGAGAGTAGCCCTGCAGAGAGAGAGACGCGACGAGCGAGCCCTGCAGATAGAGGGAGCGAGCTAGCGAGCTAGCTAGAGAGAGAGGGAGCGAGCGGCGAGCTGCTAGAGAGAGAGGGAGCGAGCGAGCGAGCTAGAGAGAGAGGGAACCGTACGAGCTAGCCCTGAGAGAGAGGGAGCGAGCGAGCTAGCCAGCAGAGAGAGGGGAGCGCGAGCTAGCTAGCCAGAGAGAGAGACGAGCGAGCGGGCTAGCCAGAGCAGAGAGGGAGCGAACGGCTAGTAGCCAGAGAGAGAGGGAGCGAGCGGGCTAGCCAGAGAGAGCGAGGGAGCCCTGAACGGACGCTAGCCAGAGAGAGAGGGAGCGAACGGGCTAGCCAGAGAGAGAGAGCGAACGGGCTAGTAGCCAGAGAGAGGGAGCGAGCGGGCCTAGCCAGAGAGAGGAGCGAGCCCTAGCACAGAGGAGGGAGCGAGCTAGAGCCAAGCCAGAGAGAGGAGCGGGCTAGCCAGAGAGAGTATTTGTTTGTATTCGAGCGGCTAGCCAGAGCGAGCGAGGAGACTAGAGCGATTTGAGCATGTCAGAGCGAGAGGGAGCCAGCTAGAGAGCGAAGCGAGGAGCGAGCGAGAAGAGCGGTGCGAGCTTAGAGCCAGAGCAGGGAGCGAGCGAGCGAGCGAGCGAGCGAGCCAGAGAGAGGGAGCAAAGGTGAGCGTGCGAGCTAAAGGAAAGCGAGAGCGAGCGAGCGAGCCAGAGAGAGAGCGAGCGAGCCAGAGAGAGCGAGCGAGCGCGAGCTAGAGAGAGCGAGCGAGCGAGCCAGAGAGAGGGAGCGAGCGAGCCAGAGAGAGAGAGTGCCAGAGAGAGCGAAAGCGAGCCAGAGCGAGAGAGGGAGCGAGCGAGCCAGAGAGAGAGGGAGCGAGCGAGCTAGAGAGAGAGCGATCGAGCGAGCTAGAGAGAGGGAGCGATCGAGCCAGAGAGAGAGAGCGAGCGAGCCAGAGAGAGAGAGCGAGCGAGCGAGCGAGCTAGAGAGAGAGAGAGGGAGCGAGCGAGCCAGAGAGAGCGAGCGAGCGAGCCAGAGAGAGAGCGAGGGAGCGAGCGGCGAGCCAGAGAGAGCGAGCGAGCCAGAGAGAGGGAGCGAGCGAGCTAGAGAGAGAGAGAGCGAGCGAGCGAGCTAGAGAGAGAGGGAGCCAGAGAGAGAGAGAGGGAGCGAGCGAGCTAGAGAGCGAGAGAGCGAGAGCGAGCGAGCCAGAGAGAGAGGGAGCGAGCCAGAGAGCGAGAGAGAGGGAGCGAGCGAGCCAGAGAGTGCGAGCGAGCGAGCAGAGAGAGAGAGGAGCGAGCGAGCGTGAGAGAGAGAGGGAGCGAGCGAGCCAGAGCGAGAGAGCGAGCGAGCTAGAGAGAGAGAGGGAGCGAGCCAGAGAGAGAGGGAGCGAGCGAGCGAGCCAGAGAGAGAGAGAGCGAGCCAGAGAGAGGGAGCGAGCGAGCTAGAGAGAGGGAGCGAGCGAGCCAGAGAGAGAGGAGCGAGCGAGCCAGAGAGAGAGAGAGAGAGAGCGAGCCAGAGAGAGGAGCGAGCTAGAGAGAGAGAGGGAGCGGCGAGCCAGAGAGAGAGGGAGCCAGAGAGCGAGAGAGAGAGGGAGAGCGAGCTAGAGAGAGAGAGAGGGAGCGAGCTAGAGAGAGAGAGGGAGCGAGCTAGAGAGAGAGGGAGCGAGCGAGAGAGAGAGCCAGAGAGAGCGAGCGAGCCAGAGAGAGGGAGCGAGCGAGAGAGCGAGCCAGAGAGAGCGAGCCAGAGAGAGCGAGCCAGCGAGAGCGAGCCAGAGAGAGGGAGAGCGAGCCAGAGAGAGAGAGAGCGAGCCAGAGAGAGAGAGAGAGCGAGCGAGCTAGAGAGAGGGAGCCAGCGAGCCAGAGCGAGAGGGAGCGAGCTAGAGAGAGAGGCGGCGGAGCGAGCTAGAGAGAGAGGGAGCGAGCGAGAGCCAGAGAGAGGGAGCGAGCGAGCGAGAGAGAGCCAGAGAGAGAGAGCCAGAGAGAGAGAGCCTAGAGAGAGAGCGAGCCAGAGAGAGAGGGAGCGAGAGCGGAGAGAGCGAGCCAGAGCGAGAGAGGAGGAGCGAGCTAGAGAGAGAGGAGCGAGCGAGCTAGAGAGAGAGGGAGGGAGCGAGCGAGAGAGAGGGAGCGAGCGAGCTAGAGAGAGGGAGCGAGCGAGCTAGAGAGAGAGGGAGCGAGCGAGCTAGAGAGAGAGGGAGCGAGCGAGCTAGAGAGAGAGAGGGAGCGAGCGAGCTAGAGAGAGAGGGAGGGAGCGAGCTAGAGAGAGAGGGAGGGAGCGAGCTAGAGAGAGAGGGAGGGAGCGAGCTAGAGAGGGAGAGAGGAGCGAGCGAGCTAGAGAGAGAGGGAGCGAGCGAGCTAGAGAGAGAGGGAGCGAGCTAGAGAGAGGGAGCGAGAGAGAGAGAAAGAGCGAGCTAGAGAGAGAGAGGAGCGAGCGAGCTAGAGAGAGAGAGAGGGAGCGAGCTAGAGAGAGAGAGGGAGCGAGCTAGAGAGAGGGAGAGAGAGAGGGAGCGAGCTAGAGAGAGAGGGAGCGAGCGAGAGAGAGGGAGCGAGCGAGAGAGAGGGGGGGAGCGAGAGAGAGAGAGGGAGCGAGCTAGAGAGAGAGAGGGAGCGAGCGAGCGAGCGAGAGAGAGGGGAGCGAGCGAGAGAGCGAGCGAGAGAGAGAGAGGGAGCGAGCGAGAGAGAGAGAGAGGGAGCGAGCGAGAGAGAGAGGGAGGGAGCGAGCGAGAGGGAGCGAGCGAGCTAGAGAGAGCGAGCGAGCGAGGAGAGAGAGAGGGAGCGAGCTAGAGAGAGAGGGAGCGAGCGAGCTAGAGAGGAGAGGAGCGAGCGAGCGAGAGAGCGAGGGAGCGAGCTAGAGAGAGAGAGGGAGCGAGCGAGCTAGAGAGAGAGGAGCGAGCGAGAGGGAGGGAGCGAGCGAGAGGAGAGAGGGAGCGAGCGAGGAGAGGGAGCGAGCGAGCTAGAGAGAGAGGGAGCGAGCGAGCGAGAGAGAGGGAGCGAGCGAGCGAGAGAGAGAGGGAGCGAGCGAGCGAGGGAGAGAGGGAGCGAGCGAGAGAGGGAGAGGGAGCGAGCGAGAGAGGGAGAGGGAGCGAGCGAGAGAGAGGAGCGAGCTAGAGAGAGAGAGAGGGAGCGAGCGAGAGAGAGGGAGCGAGCGAGCGAGCGAGAGGGCGAGCTAGAGAGAGAGAGAGAGAGGGAGCGCTAGCGAGAGAGAGAGAGGGAGCGAGCTAGAGAGAGCGAGAGGAGCGAGCGAGAGAGAGAGGAGAGGGAGCGAGCGAGAGAGAGGAGAGCGAGCGAGAGAGCGGAGCGAGAGAGAGAGAGGAGCGAGAGCTAGAGAGCGAGCGAGAGCGAGCTAGAGAGCGAGAGGGAGCGAGCGAGGGAGAGAGCGAGCGAGCGAGCTAGAGAGAGAGGAGCGAGCGAGCGAGAGAGAGAGGGAGCGAGCTAGAGAGAGAGGGAGCGAGCGAGCTAGAGAGAGAGGGAGCGAGCGAGCTAGAGAGAGAGGGAGCGAGCGAGCTAGAGAGAGAGGGAGCGAGCGAGAGAGAGTAGAGGGAGCGAGCGAGAGAGAGGGGAGCGAGCTAGAGAGAGAGGAGCGAGCTAGAGAGAGGAGCGAGCGAGAGAGAGAGAGCGAGCGAGAGAGAGAAAGCGAGCGAGAGAGGAGAGAGCGAGAGAGGGAGCGAGCGAGAGAGCGAGCTAGAGAGAGAGGGAGCGAGCGAGCTAGAGAGCCAGAGAGGGAGCGAGCGAGCTAGAGAGAGAGGGAGCGAGCGAGCTAGACAGAGAGGGAGCGAGCGAGCTAGAGAGAGAGAGAGGGAGCGAGCTAGAGAGAGAGGGGAGCGAGCGAGCTAGAGAGAGAGAGGAGCGAGCTAGAGAGAGAGAGAGGGAGCGAGCTAGAGAGAGAGAGGGAGCGAGCGAGCGAGCTAGAGAGAGAGGGAGCGAGCGAGCTAGAGCGAGAGGGAGCGAGAGAGCGAGCTAGAGAGAGAGAGGAGCGGAGCGAGCTAGAGAGAGAGGGGAGCGAGCGAGAGAGTGAGAGAGCGAGCGAGCCAGAGAGAGCGAGAGAGAGAGGGAGCGAGCGAGAGAGAGAGCGAGCGAGCTAGAGAGGAGAGCGAGCGAGCGAGCGAGAGGGAGCGAGCGAGGAGAGAGGGAGCGAGCCAGAGGAGAGGGAGGGAGCGAGAGGAGAGAGGGAGCGAGCGAGAGAGAGAGGAGCGAGCGAGAGAGAGAGAGGAGAGAGCGAGCGAGCCAGAGAGGGAGAGAGCGAGAGAGAGGAGAGCGAGCGAGAGAGAGGAGGGAGCGAGCGAGAGAGAGAGAGGGAGCGAGAGCGAGAGAGCCAGAGAGAGGAGCGAGCCAGAGAGAGAGGAGCGAGCCAGAGAGAGGGAGCGAGCCAGAGAGAGAGGGAGCGAGCCAGAGAGAGAGAGGAGCGAGCCAGAGAGAGAGAGCGAGCGAGCGAGAGAGAGAGAGCGAGCCAGAGCGAGAGGGAGCGAGCGAGAGAGCGAGAGGGAGCGAGCGAGAGCGAGAGAGCCAGAGCGGAGCGAGCTAGAGAGAGCGAGAGCGAGCGAGAGAGAGAGAGCGAGGGAGAGAGCCAGAGGCGAGCGAGAGGGAGCGAGCGAGAGGGAGCGAGCGAGAGAGAGAGGAGAGCCAGAGAGAGCGAGCGAGCAGAGAGAGAGGGAGCGAGCGAGAGAAGAGAGAGAGCGAGCCAGAGCGAGGGGAGCGAGCCAGAGAGAGCGAGCGAGAGCCAGAGAGGGAGCGAGCGAGCGAGCCAGAGAGAGAGGGAGCGGCGAGCGAGAGAGAGAGAGAGGGAGCGAGCGAGCGAGCTGAGAGAGAGAGGGAGCGAGCGAGAGAGGAGAGAGGGAGCGAGCCAGAGAGAGGAGGAGCTAGAGAGCGAGCCAGAGAGGGAGCGAGCGAGCGAGCTAGAGAGAGAGGGAGCGAGCGAGCTAGAGAGAGAGGGAGCGAGCGAGCTAGAGAGAGGGAGCGAGCGGAGGAGCCAGAGAGAGCGAGCGAGAGAGCGAGAGAGGGAGCGAGCGAGAGGGAGCGAGCGAGCCAGAGAGACAGGCGAGCCAGAGCGAGAGAGCGGAGAGAGGAGAGCGAGCGAGAGAGAGAGCGAGCGAGCCAGAGAGAGAGGGAGCGGAGAGAGAGAGAGGGAGCAAGCGAGCGAGCGAGCAGAGAGAGGGAGCGAGCGAGAGAGAGAGAGGAGCGAGCGAGGGAGCGAGCAAGAGAGAGGAGCGAGCAAGAGAGAGCGAGCGAGCTAGAGAGAGAGGGAGCGAGCAAGAGAGAGAGCGAGCCAGAGAGAGAGCGAGCAAGAGAGAGAGAGAGCGAGCAGAGAGAGAGGGAGCGAGCAAGAGAGAGAGAGGCGAGCAAGAGAGAGAGCGAGCAAGAGAGGAGCGAGCGAGCCAGAGAGGAGAGGGAGCGAGCAGAGAGAGAGAGGAGCGAGCGAGAGAGAGAGGGAGCGAGCAAGAGAGAGAGGGAGCGAGAGACAGCGAGCCAGAGAGAGAGAGGGGAGCGAGCGAGCCAGAGAGACAGGGAGCGAGCGAGCGAGCCAGAGAGACAGGGAGCGAGCGAGCGAGCCAGAGAGACAGGGAGCGAGCGAGCGAGCCAGAGAGAGAGGGAGCGAGCGAGCGAGCCAGAGAGAGAGGGAGCGCAGAGAGCAAGAGAGAGCCAGAGAGAGCGAGAGCGAGCTAGAGAGAGCGAGAGCGAGCCAGCCAGAGAGCGGGAGCGAGCGAGCGAGCCAGAGAGAGAGGGAGCGAGCGAGCGAGCCAGAGAGAGGGAGCGAGCTAGAGAGGAGAGGGAGCGAGCGAGCGAGACAGAGAGGGAGGGAGCGAGCGAGCGAGCAGAGAGACAGGGAGCGAGCGAGCGAGCCAGAGAGACAGGGAGCGAGCGAGCGAGCCAGAGAGAGGGGAGCGAGCGAGCGAGCCAGAGAGAGGGGAGCGAGCGAGCGAGCCAGAGAGACAGGGAGCGAGCGAGCGAGCCAGAGAGACAGGGAGCGAGCGAGCGAGCCAGAGAGACAGGGAGCGAGCGAGCGAGCCAGAGAGACAGGGAGCGAGCGAGACGAGCCAGAGACAGGGAGCGAGCGAGCGAGCCAGAGAGACAGGGAGCGAGCGAGCGAGCCAGAGAGACAGGGAGCGAGCGAGCCAGAGAGAGGGAGCGAGCGAGCGAGCCAGAGAGACAGGGAGCGAGCGAGCGAGCCAGAGAGAGAGGGAGCGAGCGAGCCAGAGAGGGGAGCGAGCGAGCGAGCCAGAGAGAGAGGGAGCGAGCGAGAGGGGCGAGAGAAGAGAGAGCGGAGAGAGGGAGCGAGAGAGAGAGAGGGAGCGAGCGAGCGAGCGAGCGAGAGAGAGAGGAGCGAGCGAGGGAGAGGGAGCCAGAGAGAGAGGGAGCGAGCGAGCGAGGAGAGAGAGGGAGCGAGCGAGGAGAGAGAGAGAGCGAGCAAGAGAGGGAGCGAGCGAGAGGGAGGGAGCGAGCAAGAGAGGGAGGGAGCGTGCAAGAGAGGAGCGTGCAAGAGAGGAGCGTGCAAGAGAGGGAGCGAGAAGAGAGAGGGAGCGAGAAAGAGAGGGAGCGAGCGAAGCGAGAGAGGGAGCGAGCGAGCAAGAGAGAGGGGAGCGAGCAAGAGAGAGGGAGCGAGCAAGAGAGAGAGGGAGCGAGCAAGAGAGAGAGGGAGCGAGCAAGAGAGAGAGGGAGCGAGCAAGAGAGAGAGGGAGCGAGCTAGAGAGAGAGAGGGAGCGAGCAAGAGAGAGAGGAGCGAGCAAGAGAGAGGGAGGGAGCGAGCAGAGAGAGGAGCGAGCGAGCCAGAGAGAGAGGGAGCGAGCGAGCCAGAGAGAGCGAGCGAGAGGAGAGCGAGCCAGAGAGAGGGAGCCAGAGAGAGAGCGAGCCAGAGAGAGCGAGCCAGGAGAGCGAGCGAGAGAGAGCGAGCGAGCCAGAGAGCGAGCCAGAGAGAGAGCGAGCGAGCCAGAGAGAGAGCGAGCGAGCCAGAGAGAGCGAGCGAGCCAGAGAGCGAGCCAGAGAGGAGCGAGCCAGAGAGAGAGGGAGCGAGCGAGCCAGAGAGAGGGAGCGAGCGAGCGAGAGAGGAGGGAGGGAGCCAGAGAGAGGGAGAGCGAGCCAGAGAGAGGGAGCGAGCGAGCCAGAGAGAGAGCGAGCGAGGGAGAGAGAGCGAGCGAGCCAGAGAGAGGGAGCGAGCCAGGGAGCGAGCGAGAGCGAGCCAGAGAGAGCGAGCCAGGGAGCGAGAGGAGCGAGCCAGAGAGGGCGAGCCAGGAGCGAGCGAGCGAGCCAGAGAGGGAGCCAGCGAGCGAGCGAGCCAGAGGGAGCGAGCGAGCGAGCCAGGGAGAGGGAGCGAGCGAGCGAGGAGGAGAGAGAGACAGGGAGCGAGCGAGCGAGCCAGAGAGACAGGGAGCGAGCGAGCGAGGGAGAGGGAGCGAGCGAGAGAGCGAGCCAGAGAGAGAGGGAGCGAGCGGAGTGAGCCAGAGAGACAGGGAGCGAGCGAGCGAGCCAGAGAGACAGGGAGCGAGCGAGCGAGAGAGAGAGAGAGAGCGAGCGAGGAGAGAGCGAGCGAGCGAGAGAGCGAGAGAGAGCGAGAGAGAGCGAGCCAGGAGAGAGCGAGCCAGAGAGAGCGAGAGCGAGCGAGAGCGAGCGGAGCCAGAGAGAGCGGGAGAGCGAGCGCGAGCCAGAGAGACAGGGAGCGAGCGAGCGAGCCAGAGAGAGGGAGCGAGCGAGCGAGCCAGAGAGAGAGGAGCGAGGAGAGAGCGAGAGAGAGGGAGCGAGCGAGCCAGAGAGGAGGGAGCGAGCGAGCGAGCGAGCCAGAGACAGGAGCGAGCGAGCGAGCGAGCCAGAGAGACAGGGAGCGAGCGAGCGAGAGAGACAGGGAGCGAGCGAGCGAGCCAGAGAGACAGGGAGCGAGCGAGCGAGCCAGAGAGACAGGGAGCGAGCGAGCGAGACAGGGAGCGAGAGAGACAGGGAGCGAGCGAGCGAGAGAGACAGGAGCGGAGCGAGCGAGCCAGAGAGACAGGGAGCGAGCGAGCGAGCCAGAGAGACAGGGAGCGAGCGAGCTAGAGAGAGCGAGCGAGCCAGAGAGACAGGGAGCGAGCCAGAGCGGGAGCGAGCGAGCTAGAGAGAGACAGGGAGCGAGCGAGCCAGAGAGAGGGAGGAGCGAGCGAGCCAGAGAGAGAGGGAGCGAGCGAGCGAGCCAGAGAGAGGGAGCGAGCGAGCGAGCCAGAGAGAGGGAGAGAGCGAGCGAGCCAGAGAGAGAGGGAGCGAGCGAGCGAGCCAGAGAGAGGGAGCGAGCGAGCGAGCCAGAGAGAGAGAGAGAAGGAGCGAGCGAGCCAGAGAGAGAGACAGCGAGCGAGCGAGCTAGAGAGAGAGGGGAGCGAGCGAGCGAGCCAGAGAGAGAGGGAGCGAGCGAGCGAGCCAGAGAGAGAGGGAGCGAGCGAGCGAGCCAGAGAGAGAGGGAGCGAGCGAGCGAGCCAGAGGAGAGGGAGCGAACGAGCGAGCTAGAGAGAGTGAGCCAGAGAGCGAGCCAGAGAGAGCGAGCCAGAGAGCGAGCCAGAGAGCGAGCAAGAGAGCGAGCCAGAGAGAGCGAGCCAGAGAGAGCGAGCCAGAGAGAGCGAGCCAGAGAGAGCGAGCCAGAGAGCCAGGAGAGCCAGAGGAGCGAGCGAGAGAGAGCGAGCCAGAGAGAGAGAGCGAGCGAGCGGAGCGAGCGAGAGAGGGAGCCAGCGAGCGAGCCAGAGAGGGAGCCAGAGAGAGGGAGCCAGAGAGAGGGAGCCAGCGAGGCGAGCCAGAGGAGCGAGCCAGAGAGAGGAGCCAGAGAGCGAGCCAGAGAGAGCGAGCCAGAGAGAGAGATCGAGCCAGAGAGAGGGAGCGAGCCAGAGAGAGCGAGCCAGAGAGAGGGAGCGAGCCAGAGAGGGAGCGAGCCAGACAGAGAGGGAGCGAGCGAGCGAGCCAGAGAGACAGGGAGCGAGCGAGCGAGCCAGAGAGACAGGGAGCGAGCGAGCGAGCCAGAGAGACAGGGAGCGAGCGAGCGAGCCAGAGAGACAGGGAGCGAGCGAGCGAGCCAGAGAGACAGGGAGCGAGCGAGCGAGCCAGAGAGAGGGAGCGAGCGAGCGAGCGAGCGAGCGAGAGGGAGCGAGAGAGCCAGAGAGAGCGAGCCAGAGAGAGCGAGCCAGAGCGAGCGAGCCAGAGCGAGCCAGAGCGAGCCAGAGAGAGAGAGCCAGAGAGAGGGAGCCAGAGCGAGCCAGAGAGAGGGAGCCAGAGAGAGGGAGCCAGAGCGAGCCAGAGAGAGAGAGCCAGAGAGAGGGAGCCGCCAGAGAGAGCGAGCCAGAGAGAGCGAGCCAGAGAGGGAGCGAGCGAGCGAGCCAGAGAGAGTGGGAGCGAGCGAGCGAGCCAGCGGGAGGGAGCGAGCGAGCGCGAGCGGAGAGCGGGCGAGCAAGAGAGAGGGAGCGAGCAAGAGAGAGAGGGAGCGAGCGAGGAGGGAGAGAGGAGGGAGCGAGCAGAGAGAGAGGGAGGGAGCAGCGAGAGAGGGAGCGAGCAAGAGAGAGAGGGAGCGAGCAAGAGAGAGAGGGAGCGAGCAAGAGAGAGAGGGAGCGAGCAAGAGAGAGAGGGAGCGAGCAAGAGAGAGAGGGAGCGAGCAAGAGAGAGCGAGCAAGAGAGAGAGGGAGCGAGCAAGAGAGAGCGAGCAAGAGAGAGCGAGCAAGAGAGAGCGAGCAAGAGAGAGAGGGAGCGAGCAAGAGAGAGAGGGAGCGAGCAAGAGAGAGAGGGAGCGAGCAAGAGAGAGAGGGAGCGAGCAAGAGAGAGAGGGAGCGAGCTAGAGAGAGAGGGAGCGAGCGAGAGAGAGGGAGCGAGCGAGCTAGACAGAGAGAGAGGGAGCGAGCTAGACAGAGAGAGAGGGAGCGAGCTAGACAGAGAGGGAGCGAGCGAGCTAGACAGAGAGGGAGCGAGCGAGCTAGACAGAGAGGGAGCGAGCGAGCTAGACAGAGAGGGAGCGAGCGAGAGGGGGAGCGAGCGAGCTAGAGAGAGAGGGAGCGAGCGAGCTAGAGAGAGAGGGAGCGGGCGAGCTAGAGAGAGAGGGAGCGGGCGAGCTAGAGAGAGGGAGCGAGCTTGAGAGAGAGGAGCGAGCGAGCTTGAGAGAGAGGGAGCGAGCGAGCCTGAGAAAGGGGCGAGCGAGCCAGAGCGAGCGAGGCAGAGAGCGAGCGGGAGAGAGCGAGCGAGCCAGAGAGCGGCCAGAGAGAGCGAGCGAGCCAGAGAGCGAGCCAGAGAGGGAGCGAGCGAGCCAGAGAGAGGCGAGCGAGCGAGAGAGAGCGAGCCAGAGAGAGAGCGAGCGAGCCAGAGAGAGCGAGCGAGCGAGCCAGAGAGCGAGCCAGAGAGAGCGAGCGAGCCAGAGAGAGCGAGAGAGCCAGAGAGCGAGCCAGAGAGAGCGAGCGAGCGAGCCAGAGAGAGCGAGCGAGCGAGCCAGAGAGCGAGCCAGAGAGAGCGAGCGAGAGAGAGAGCGAGCGAGCCAGAGAGCGAGCCAGAGAGAGCGAGCGAGCTAGAGAGAGCGAGAGCGAGCCAGAGCCAGAGCGAGCCAGAGAGAGAGCGAGCGAGCCAGAGAGAGAGCGGAGCCAGAGAGAGAGCCAGAGCGAGCCAGAGAGAGAGCCAGAGCGAGCCAGAGAGAGAGCCAGAGCGAGCCAGAGAGAGAGCGAGCGAGCCAGAGAGAGCCAGAGCGAGCCAGAGAGAGAGCGAGCGAGCCAGAGAGAGCCAGAGCGAGCCAGAGAGACAGGGAGCGAGCGAGCGAGCCAGAGAGACAGGGAGCGAGCGAGCGAGCCAGAGAGACAGGGAGCGAGCGAGCGAGCCAGAGAGACAGGGAGCGAGCGAGCCAGAGAGACAGGGAGCGAGCGAGCGAGCCAGCCAGAGAGACAGGGAGCGAGCGAGCGAGCCAGCCAGAGAGACAGGGAGCGAGCGAGCGAGCCAGAGAGACAGGGAGCGAGCGAGCGAGCCAGAGAGACAGGGAGCGAGCAAGAGAGGGAGCGAGCAAGAGAGGGAGCGAGCAAGAGAGGGAGCGAGCAAGAGAGGGAGCGTGCAAGAGAGGGAGCGTGCAAGAGAGGGAGCGTGCAAGAGAGGGAGCGTGCAAGAGAGGGAGCGTGCAAGAGAGGGAGCGTGCAAGAGAGGGAGGGAGCGAGCAAGAGAGAGAGGGAGCGAGCAAGAGAGAGGAGCGAGCAAGAGAGAGAGGGAGCGAGCAAGAGAGAGAGGGAGCGAGCAAGAGAGAGAGGGAGCGAGCAAGAGAGAGGGAGCGAGCAAGAGAGAGAGGGAGCGAGCAAGAGAGAGAGGAGCGAGCAAGAGAGAGAGAGGAGCGAGCAAGAGAGAGAGCGAGCAAGAGAGAGAGAGGGAGCGAGCAAGAGAGAGCTGCGAGCTAGAGAGAGAGGGAGCGAGCTAGAGAGAGAGGGAGCGAGCTAGAGAGAGAGAGGAGCGAGCTAGAGAGAGAGAGAGCGAGCTAGAGAGAGAGGGAGCGAGCTAGAGAGAGAGGGAGCGAGCTAGAGAGAGAGGGAGCGAGCTAGAGAGAGTGGGAGCGAGCTAGAGAGAGTGGGAGCGAGCGAGCTAGAGAGAGTGGGAGCGAGCGAGCTAGAGAGAGTGGGAGCGAGCGAGCTAGAGAGAGAGAGGAGAGCGGAGCTAGAGAGAGAGGGAGCGGGCGAGCTAGAGAGAGAGGGAGCGAGCGAGCTAGAGAGAGGGAGCGAGCGAGCTTGAGAGAGAGGGAGCGAGCGAGCTTGAGAGAGAGGGAGCGAGCGAGCCAGAGAGCGAGCCAGAGAGAGCGAGCGAGCGAGCCAGAGCGAGAAAGAGAGAGCGAGCGAGCGAGCTGAGAGCGAAAGCGAGCGAGAGAGCGAGCGAGAGCCAGAGAGAGCGAGCGAGCGAGCCAGAGAGAGCGAGCGAGCGAGCCAGAGAGAGCGAGCGAGCGAGCCAGAGAGAGAGCGCGAGCGAGCCAGAGAGAGCGAGCGAGCCAGAGAGAGCGAGCGAGCCAGAGCGAGCGAGCGAGCTGGAGAAAGAGCGAGCGAGCCAGAGAGAAAGCGAGCGAGCCAGAGAGAGAGCGAGCGAGCCAGAGAAAGCGAGCGAGCCAGAGAGAGAGCGAGCGAGCCAGAGAGAGAGCGAGCGAGCCAGAGAAAGCGAGCCAGAGGGAGCGAGCGAGCCAGAGAGAGCCAGAGCGAGCCAGAGAGAGCCAGAGCTGAGCCAGAGAGACAGGGAGCGAGCGAGCGGAGAGAGCGAGGGAGCGAGCGAGCGAGCTGAGAGACAGGGAGAGCGAGCGAGCCAGAGGGAGCGAGCTGAGAGAGAGAGGGAGCGAGCGAGCGAGAGGGAGAGCAAGCGAGAGAGGAGCGAGCGAGCAAGAGAGAGAGAAAGCGAGCAAGAGAGAGGAGCGAGCGAGCTGAGAGAGAGGGAGCGAGCAAGAGAGAGAGGGAGCGAGCAAGAGAGAGGGAGCGAGCAAGAGAGAGAGCGAGCGAGCTGGAGAAAGCGAGCGAGCTAGAGAGAGAGGGAGCGAGCTAGAGAGAGAGAGAGCGCGAGCGAGCTTGAGAGAGGAGCGAGCGAGCTTGAGAGAGAGGGAGCGAGCGAGCTTGAGAGAGAGGAGCGAGCGAGCTTGAAGAGAGGGAGCGAGCGAGCGAGGTAGAGGGAGAGAGGAGCGGCGAGCGGAGGGAGCGAGCGAGGGAGAGGGAGCGAGGGAGAGGGAGCGAGAGAGGAGCGAGCGAGGGAGCGAGAGGGAGCGAGCGAGAGAGGGAGGGAGAGGGAGCGAGCGAGAGAGGGAGGGAGAGGGAGCGAGCGAGAGAGGGAGAGGGAGCGAGCGAGAGAGGGAGAGGGAGCGAGCGAGCGAGCGAGAGAGGGAGCGAGCGGGAGCGAGCAGAGAGGGAGAGAGAGGGAGCGAGCGAGAGAGAGAGGGAGCGAGCGAGCGAGAGCGGGAGCGAGAGAGCGAGCGAGCTAGAGAGAGAGGGAGCGAGCGAGCTAGAGGAGAGGGGAGCGAGCTAGAGAGAGCGAGCGAGAGAGAGCGAGCGAGAGAGAGAGCGAGCGAGCGAGCGAGCGAGCGAGCGAGCTAGGAGAGGAGCGAGCTAGAGAGGAGAGGGAGCGAGCGAGCGAGGGAGAGGAGAGCGAGCGAGAGAGGAGCGAGCGAGCTAGAGAGAGGAGCGAGCGAGAGAGCTGAGAGAGAGAGAGCTAGAGAGAAGAGCGAGCGAGCGAGAGAGGGAGAGCGAGCGAGCTAGAGAGAAGAGAGCGAGCGAGCTGAGAGAGGGAGAGCGGAGCGAGCGAGCTGAGAGAGAGAGGAGCGAGCTGAGAGAGCGAGAGGGAGCGAGCGAGCTGAGAAAGGGAGCGAGCGAGCGAGAGAAGCGAGAGCGAGCGAGCGAGAGAGAGAAAGCGAGCGAGCGAGCTGGCGAGCTGCGAGAGAAGAGAGAGCGAGCGAGCGAGCGAGCTGAGAAGCGAGCGAGAGGAGAGAGCGAGCGAGCGAGAAAGCGAGAGAGGGAGAGGGAGCGAGCGAGCGAGAAAGCGAGCGAGCGAGAGAGGAGCGAGCGAGCGAGCGAGAAAGCGAGCGAGCGAGCGAGAAGAGAGCGAGAGAGGGAGAGAGGGAGAGGGAGCGAGCGAGGGAGCGAGCGAGAGAGGGAGCGGAGAGAGGGAGCGAGAGAGGGAGCGAGCGAGAGAAAGCGAGAGCGAGCGAGCGAGGGAGAAAGCGAGCGAGGGAGCGAGGAGCGAGCGAGCTGGAGAAAGCGAGAGGGAGCGAGCGAGCGAGCTGGAGAAAGCGAGAGGGAGCGAGCGAGCGAGAGAAAGCGAGAGGGAGCGAGCGAGCTGGAGAAAGCGAGAGGGAGCGAGCGAGAGGGAGCGAAAAGCGAGAGGGAGCGAGCGAGAGGGAGCGGAGGGAGCGAGCGAGAGCGAGCGAGCGAGCTGGAGCGAGCGAGAGGGGGAGCGAGCGAGCGAGCTGGAGAAAGCGAGAGGAGCGAGAAGGGAGAGCGAGCTGAGAAAGCGGGAGAGGGAGCGAGCGAGCGAGAGGGAGCGAAAGCGAGCGAGAGAGCGAGCGAGCGAGCTGGAGAAAGCGAGCGAGAGCGAGCGAGCGGAGAGCGAGAGGGGGAGCGAGCGAGCTGGGAGAAAGCGAGAGAGGAGCGAGCGAGCTGGAGCGGGAGAGGGAGCGAGCGAGCGAGCGGGAGCGGGAGAAAGCGAGCGAGCGAGAGCGAGCTGAGCGAGCGAGAGCGAGCGAGCGAGCGGAGAGGAGAGGAGCGAGCGAGCTGAGCGGGCAGGAGCGAGCGAGCTGAGCTGGAAAGCGAGAGCGAGCGAGCGGGCAGGAGAAGCGAGCGCGAGCTGGAGAAGCGAGAGCGAGCGAGCGAGCTGGAGAAAGCGAGCGAGCTGGAGAAAGCGAGAGCGAGCTGGAGAAAGCGAGAGCGAGCGAGCGAGCTGGAGAAAGCGAGAGCGAGCTGGAGAAAGCGAGAGCGAGCTGGAGAAAGCGAGAGCGAGCTGGAGAAAGCGAGAGCGAGCTGGAGAAAGCGAGAGCGAGCTGGAGAAAGCGAGAGCGAGCTGGAGAAAGCGAGAGCGAGCTGGAGAAAGCGAGAGCGAGCTGGAGAAAGCGAGAGCGAGCTGGAGAAAGCGAGAGCGAGCTGGAGAAAGCGAGAGCGAGCTGGAGAAAGCGAGAGCGAGCTGGAGAAAGCGAGAGCGAGCTGGAGAAAGCGAGAGCGAGCTGGAGAAAGCGAGAGCGAGCTGGAGAAAGCGAGAGCGAGCTGGAGAAAGCGAGAGCGAGCTGGAGAAAGCGAGAGCGAGCTGGAGAAAGCGAGAGCGAGCTGGAGAAAGCGAGAGCGAGCTGGAGAAAGCGAGAGCGAGCTGGAGAAAGCGAGAGCGAGCTGGAGAAAGCGAGAGCGAGCTGGAGAAAGCGGAGCGAGCTGGAGAAAGCGAGCGAGCTGGAGAAAGCGAGAGCGAGCTGGAGAAAGCGGAGAGCGAGCTGGAGAAAGCGAGAGCGAGCTGGAGAAAGCGAGAGCGAGCTGCTGAGAAAGCGGAGAGCGAGCTGGAGAAAGCGAGCGAGCTGGAGAAAGCGAGAGCGAGCTGGAGAAAGCTGGAGAGCGAGCTGCTGGAGAAAGCGAGAGCGAGCTGGAGAAAGCGAGCGAAGCGCGAGCTGGAGAAAGCGAGAGCGAGCTGAGAAAGCTGAGAAAGCTGAGAGCGAGCGAGCGAGCTGGAGAAAGCGAGAGCGAGCTGGAGAAAGCGAGAGCGAGCTGAGCTGAGCGGCGAGAGCGAGCTGGAGAGAGCGAGAGCGAGCTGGAGAGAGCGAGAGCGAGCTGGAGAAAGCGAGAGCGAGCGAGCTGGAGAAAGCGAGCGAGCGAGCGAGCTGGAGAAAGCGAGAGCGAGCGAGCTGGAGAAAGCGAGAGCGAGCGAGCTGGAGAAAGCGAGAGCGAGCGAGCTGGAGAAAGCGAGAGCGAGCGAGCGAGCTGGAGAAAGCGAGAGCGAGCTGGAGAGAGCGAGAGCGAGCTGGAGAAAGCGAGAGCGAGCTGGAGAGCTGGAGAAAGCGAGAGCGAGCGAGCGAGCTGGAGAAAGTGAGAGCGAGAGAGCTGGAGAAAGTGAGAGCGAGAGAGCGGCCCACCCTGGTCATCAGCACCTCACAGCCTGTTGAACCTCAGGCCACACAGCTGGGGACAGCTCCTGTACGTGAAGCTTGAGGAGGCCTGTAGTCTTGACAGTATTTGAATGTTTGGTTTCTTAAAAGTGGATTCTTAAATGTGAATTTTATTATCACTCATTGAGTGCATGTTGTTGCTCGGCCACGAGACACTTGCATTCAGCCTGCATGGTCAATGCAGCACATGCAACGATGTTGAAGAGTACGATGCGGTTTCCACTTTGCTTCTAAATATAAATTCACAAGCTTTCTATAATTACACTATTAGATTGTGTTTCTTACATCTGGCTAGCTAATAAATGTACTGAATCAGCGCAAACGCAGCTATCCAGCCTGATACCAGTGATGGTGTAGGCCTAAATCTACATGTTTGTGCAACACTATCTTCTAAATCAAAAGATTATAGGGTTCCCTAGGAAACACTGACAAATACTTTAGTTCCTTCCCCGTCACAATAACCCCTCCTTGGCATTTTCATTCATTGTCATGTCAAACACGATTGTGTTTGTGCGCACTATTACTGCTATCGAATTAGAATAAATCATTATTTTTCCATGATTCCAATCGTTCACTCACGTGTTTTAATTTAAAATCACAAGTCAAATTGCAAAATTTGGTTAAAAATAAAACCTCTATTTTTTTGGCCCATATCGTGCAGCCCATGTGGCAGTGTGGAAATGATCTCAAATGAGTGGAGGAAATGCAGAATGGTTTTTTTGGTTGAAGTTTATTTAAACAGTATAACACAAATCAAAACAGAGAGCGACCCATTGAAATCACTTAGAATGTATGTGGTGCCACCCTAGGGTTAAACACTACAAAGCCAAATGTAGAACTTGCATTATTCCAAAAACATAAAATACAATAACATGATATTTTGTCCAGCCCTTAAATCAGAATCATTGTAATCATTTAGACAGTACGATCAAACCATGCATTGATGAATTAACTAATGGCTTCTTATCATTCATATAAATCACAACTATAGGCCTACATCAGGATGATGTGCCTAGTGCAAACCATTGGAACACTTAGATACTCTTTTTATTTCACTCTTGACCCTTTCAGGTTTGCATGCAAATAGTGTGTGCATGTGTTATTTAATTTTAATGTAAATACCCAGCATCCTTTTGGGTCACGGTGTAAAGGACAACATGGCTGACCAGAGCTTCATGAGTGGGGACCTTGTTAAGCCAAGTAAATGTTTCTTTCACTTAATCTTGTTGTTTTACTGCATGGTCGCCTTTTGAAAGAACAGGTTGGTGTAGTAAAACAAAGTGTTTTCTAGAGGAGCAGCTCATTCCCTTTGAATCTAACCAGCCAATAACTCTACCACATTGTCCACAAGCTGTAGTAATACATACTGCCTTTCCTGTCGAGCTGATTCAACTCCCCAGTTAGTCATAGCCCACTGTTATCTTCTGTGACTTGTAGATCTGATAATGGTAATCGAGGGAAATGGCTGAAGATTCAAATCAACACCATCCCAAATACTGGCCTAGGTACTCCTGAGCCCGCACTGATCCTAGATCAGCACTCCTACTCGGAAGAATACAGGCCCAGTCCAGCACTAAATATTATGTGCCATTCCTCATCCAGTATCAACAGCAATAGTCCATCTAGAGCCCTCAAACTCAACTTTGGACCTCGATACCAGTTCCACTGCATTGTTTTCATTGTTACCCTGTAATTAAGGACTGATTTAGACCTGGGACACCAGGTGGATGCAATTCATCATCAGGTAGAACAGAAAACCAGCAGGCCCCGGACCTCGTAGGGTCCAGTTGAATACCCCTGGTCTAGAGTATGTTTCTATTACATAAAGTGCCTTTAGAAAGTATTCATACCCCTTGATTTGTTCCACATTTTGTTGTGTTACAGCAGCGTTTCTCAAACTCGGGTCCCAAGTGCCGAGTTTAGGAAACCCTGTGATACAATTTGAATTCAAAATGTATTAAATAGATTCCCCCCTCACACGTTTACACGCAATACCCCATAATGACAAGGTGAAAACATGTTTAGACATTCTTGCAAATGTATTGAGAATTAAATACAGAAATTTAATTTACATTAGTCACACCCCTTTGCTATGACACTCCAAATTAAGCACAGGTGCATCCAATTTCCTTTGATCTACCTTGAGACATCACTACAACTTGGGAGTCCACCTGTGGCCAATTCAATTGTTTGGATATGATTTAAAAATAAACACCGGTCTATATAATGTTCACACAGTTTACAGTGCATATCAGAGCAGAAACAATCATGAAGTCGAAGGAACTGTCCGGAAATCTCTGAGATTTCTGAATCTCTGAGAATTGTGATGAGGCATATATCTGGGGAAGGGTATAAAACAATTTCTAGAGTGTTCTAGAGCTGGCCAGCCAACCAAATGGAGCAATCGGACAAGAAGGACTTTGGTCAGGGAGGTGACCATGAACCCAATGACTAATCTGACAGAACTACAGAGTTCCTTGGCTGAGATGGGATAACCTGCCAGAAGGACAACAGTCTACAGCACTTCACCAACCTGGGCTTTACCAGACAGTGACCAGATGGAAGCCTCTCCTGAGCAAAATTACTTTACCATCAAGACACGCAGGTTGAAATATCAAAACGGACTCTGAACAAACTATATTCATTTAGGGACAGGTCGAAAAGCATTATATATTTAGCTAGCTTTGCTGTTGGTAGCTAATTTGTCCTGGGATATAAACATTAGGTTGTTATTTTACCTATAATGCATAAGGTCTTCTACTCCGACAATTAATCCATGGATAAAATGGTAAACCGAGTTTGTTTCTAGTCATCTCTCCTTCATCAGACTTCTTCTTTGGACTTTATATGGCGGTTGGCAAGCAACTTGAAGGTGCATTACCACCACCAACTGGACTGGAGTGTGGACATCAGTTCAGCTCTCAATCACCCATGTGGGTATATGCTCCTGAAAACCAATGAGGAGATGGGAGAAGCGGGATTTGCATAGAACCAAGATCTACTTTAGCGCCTGGCTACGCAGATGCGCATTAGCAGTGTGGATGCAATGATTGAATAATATGTATATATTTATTTTGAAGAAGGCGGTGTGGTCAGCATGTTAAAGTGGGGCAAAGAATTCCATTCCATTCCAATAGGACAAGGACCCAAACATACAGCCAAAGTATCACTAACATGGTTTCAGAATAAGAATGTGAAAATCCTTGAGTGGCACAGCTAAAGCCCAGACTTGAATCACATTGAAAATCTGTGGAAAGACTTGAAGATTGCTGTTCACCACCGCTCCGTATCTAACTTAAGAGCTTGATAACTTCTACGAGGAAGAATATCCCCAAATCCAGATGTGCAAAACTAATACACCCAAGATGACTCAAAGCTGTAATCGCCGCCAAAGGTGCTTCTACAAAAGTATTAACTCAGGGGTGTGCATATGTAACAGTTTAACTTTAGACCATCCCCTCGCCCATATCCGGGCACGAACCAGGGACCCTCTGCACACATCAAGTCACCCACGAAGCATCGTTACCCATCGCTCCACAAAAGCCGCGGCCCTTGCAGAGCAAGGGGAACCACGACTTCAAGGTCTCAGAGCAAGTGACGTCACCGATTGAAACGCTATTTAGCGCACACCGCCGCTAACTAACTAGCTAGCCGTTTCACATACTTATGTAAATGAGATCTGCATTTATTTATAACATTTACAAACTTGTTTTCACTTTGTCATTATGGGGTATTGTGTGTAGATGGGTGAGATAAACATGTTGTTTTTATCCTTTTAGAACTCAGGCTGTAACAAAATGTGGAATAATTCAAGGGGCATGAATACTTTGAAGACACTGTAGCGCAAAGTTATAAAGAAAGATAACTCAAGCCTCCTTGCCTGTAGTGATGCATGTCTGCTCTGTATACCAGCTTGGCTAAGGCAAAGACACGTTAATGTTCTATTCAAATGCTTTCCCTACCAAACATTAACATCTACCTTAGGGAATTGATGTTCACTTCATTAAAAACAAGCCTGTTGATCACATACATCTTTCTTTGACTGCATAACGGTCTTTCTATAAACTAGGGTAGCAGTGTGGATTTCCTACAGATGTTCATACTGCAAGTCATTGATAATAAAGGTGAAGCCAACTTGTGTATTATCAATACCTTAAAAATCATTCAGGGTGGGTGGCAAGTGTCATACAGAATCTGAAAAACAGATGCATATAGTGACCGACTTCTCCAGCTATTTTCAATCCTGACTATGGCATTTCCTCAGTTTTCAGTCGTTGTGAAATGGAGTGACCGACAAGTTTGACGTGTGGCAGTGGTCTGGACTCGGTGGTCTCATGTTACACAGAGCAGGTGGTTAGTCAACAAAACAAAGACGGAATGACCGGTCCAGATGGTCTGACAGGGACAGGAGGATTAAGATCAATGTATGAAGCGTTTGGTTTGGGCCATGACAGACAGCCACTTCTGAACCATTCAGAGAAACCGCCCCATTATAGAGGGATTCATCCGTTAGGCTGAAACCGAACTAGTGGCTGTTCCCTAAATGGCACCGAACTCCCTACATAGTTCACTACTTTTGATCAGAGCCTCTGGTCAAAAGTAGTGCATTATATGTATGGAATAGGGTGCCATTTGGGACACATACTAGGAGAACAATGGTTTGTATCTATGTTGAGCTATACCCCATCTATTCCTCTTAGCTCAATAGTTTAGCATCCGGTTAGATGTGTGTTTACAGCCACGGACTTTTCCTGCCATGTTATAACTCTGGACTTCGAACATGCCTACAAACTAAGTCTGACTAGCAAGTGATGAGAAACATTAAGCACCGTCAGGACAACCTTAACCATTTTAGCCTAGAATGGCATCTTTCTAACTAACATGTCCGAGAACATTGAAGAGATCTGAAAACATGCTGAGTACTACAACCTTGAATGCAGACTGAAATGTACTGAAGAAAGAATCAGACATGGAATTGGCAGATATTGATTGAGTAAGGGGAACTTCATACATGTACAGTATAATGACAGAAAATACTTTAAACTGAAGATCAATGTATGCTGCAACAGGTTGTGTGTGTACCCGCAAAACACCAGTCTCAACATCAACAGTGAAGAGGCAACTCCAGGATGCTGGTCTTGTAGGCAGAGTTGCAAAGAAAAAGCCATATCTCAGAATGGTCAATAAAAATAGATTCAAATGGGCAAAAGAACACCGACACTGGACAGAGGAAGGCCTAGAAGGACAGCATCCCGGAGTCGCTTCTTCACTGTTGACGTTGAGACTGGTGTTTTACGGGTACTATTTAATGAAGCTTCCAGTTGAGGACTTGTGAGGAGTCTGTTTCTCAAACTAGACACTAATGTACTTGTCCTCTTGCTCAGTTGTGCACCGGGGCCTCCCCACTTTGTATATTTTGTGAACGGAGTAGTACACAGCGTTGTATGAGATCTTTAGTTTCTTGGCAATTTCTCGCATGGACAAGCCTTAATTTCTCAGAACAAGAATAGACTGACGAGTTTCAAAAGAAAGCTCTTTGTTTCTGGCCATTTTGAGCCTGTAATAGAACTCACTAAAATAATAGCAAAACGGTTTTCTAATGATCAATTAACCTTAAAATGATAAACTTGGATTAGCTAACACAATGTGCCATTGGATCACTCCCGTGTTTTTGCGATACGGGGCAGCATTTTCACTTTTGGATGAATAGCATGCCCTGAGTGAACTGCCTCCTACTCTGTCTCAGATGCTAATATATGCATATTATTATTAGTAGTATTAGATAGAAAACACTCTAAAAACTGTTTGAATGATGTCTGTGTGTAACAGAACTCATATGGCATGCGAAAACCTGAGAGAAAACCAACCAGGAAGTGGGATATCTGAGGTTCGTAGTTTTTCAAACCTTGACCTACCAAATACACAGTGGGATATGGATGAAGTTGCACTTCCCACGGCCTCCACTAGATGTCAACCGACTTTAGGAACTGGTTTGAGGATTCTACTATAAAGGAGGGGCTCATGAGACCTGTTTGAGTCAGTGGTCTGGCAGAGTGTCTCAGGCTCGTGACGCACGCTCCCAACAGAATTACCTCTCGTTCCAGTGCTTTTCTTCACACATAGGAATTCTCCAGGTGGAACATTATTGATGTTTCATGTTAAAAACATCCTAAAGACTGATTCCATACATCGTTTGACATGTTTCTAAAGGACTGTAATGGAACTTTTCGAGTTTGTCTGGATGAAGTGCCTGCGCCACATGAAGATGGATTACTGGGCTGAACACGCTAACAACAAGTGGCTATTTGGACATAAAATGGACTTTATTGAACAAATCAGCCATTCATTGTCGAACTGGGATTCCTGGGAGTGCCTTCTGATGAAGATCATCAAAGGTAAGTGAATATTTATGGTGTTATTTCTACCTTCTGTTGACTCCAAAATGGCAGATATTTCTCCAGCTGGATTGGGCTCTGAGTGCCGTTCTCAAATTATGCTTTTTCCGTAAAGTTTTTTTGAAATCCGATACAGCGGTTGCATTAAGGAGAAGTTTATCTTTAATTCTGTGAATAACAGTTGTATCTTTTATCAATGTTTATTATGAGTATTTCTGTAAAATCACCAAATGTTTTGGAATCAAAACATTACTGCACGTAACGCGCCAATGTAAACAGATTTTTGGATATAAATATGCACATTATCGAACAAAACACACGTATTGTGTTTCATGATGTCCTATGAGTGTCATCTGATGAATACTGTATTTGCTAACTGGAGCACTTCTTTTAAACAAGACTGATGACGCTGGTGGAAGAGAAACTGCAGGCAAGAGAAAGACCGTCAACAGAACAGCTATAGGGTCTGGAGACAGAGTGGAAAACATCCAGTAAGGAGCTTACCAAAAAGCAAACAGCTGGACACATCTGCGGTCACAGAGTTACGGCATTTGGAGAGAAAGAAGAGAAAAAGGGGGTTCTGGAAGAGTAGCAGGCTCTTTGGAGTGTAAGTGCTTGTGTAAATAAAATACCCTTTCCTTTGTTTGTCTGTGAGAAGCGGTCATTTCTGGGACAGCTAAAGGGCCTCTCTCTCGCCAGCCCTCTCCCTTGGACAGCCAAAGAGTATCTGCTGCAGCCCAGGGAGACAGCAGGCAGGCAAGCTAATTGACAAATGCGGTCCATTGTTTTACTGTGGCTGAGTAGCAGGGCCTATGGGCTGGTTCTGGCACCGCTGTGGAGGGACAGACAGCCACCCGCTGGAGTGTGGCACAACACGGGGTCTGAGGCGCAGCCCCCCACTAACCAACTGCCTGTATGCCAAAACAAGGGCTAGTGTGTAGGTCAGCAGCACAGCATGTCCTCCATCTCATTACTGGTTCATTTGGTTGAACTGTAGTTGTTCAACCATACTGGTCCATGGAAATCACAAAGGGAACAGTAAACTGAACTCAGAGGCAAAACCAAAACCTCTCCACCAACCTACTGTCCGACATGTGGATTGTTTTTGTTGGGCTCAAATATTTCTGATGGTGTGCACCAAACAATGCTGTTCACTTGTGTGTTTGACATTTTGCCTGAAACATCAAGTCTTTATAAAACAGGGGGTCTTTGTTGCTTGTGGCCTCAACTTTGACAAAAAGATGCAACCTACACAACAACATGCCAGCAGTGGGGTGGAGGTAGACGGCTCTTAACAAAGACCGGGTGGAAGAAGGACTTAGGCCAGGGACTCACATGTGTGGGCTGAGCTCGTAGAAGTTCCTGTTGCGATACTCCTCCACCTTCTCTGGTGTGAAGATAGGCAGAGACCTGTAGGGGTTCATGGAGATCACCACACTGCCGATGTATGTCTGCAGAGAGAGAAAACAAGACATCAGGGTATGGATATGCAGGAAGTAGTAGTGTTAACACATTTGTGACAATAGAGATCACCACAACCCCTGTGTTTCTGGGGGTTGAGACAAGGGGGAGAAACACGAGAGGGAAAGATGAGAGAGAGAGACGAGAGGAACTTCAGAAGGTGATGTGACCGTAAAGTGTAAGAGTGAAAAAGAACAAGAGTTGATTGCTCTCAGGGTGTTTAGCTAGATGCCTCAAGTGGTGTAGGAGATCAGAGAGTAGTGTTCAGAGAGGTTGAATCTCAGGTAGGGCATACTGCTGTGTTGTCTGAAAGTGATAACATGCCCAGATCTGCTCTCAGGGAAGCACTGAGGTGAAAGGAGTTTCATTTCTGCCTCCCTCAGCTCTTCCCAGCTGGGAATTCCATCATGTTGCGTTTAATTAGGCATGCTGAAACCAGAGTGGAGGAAGCACAGAGACAAGAGACATAAAAGCTAAGGAAATATGTGTGGAATCCTGGGATGCGGTGGTAGGAGAACGACGCTTTGAGCAGTAGATGGACAACAAAGGTTAAGTTGCCACAGAGGTGTCTGGTAGATGGAGGAATGTAGGGTCAGAGGGTGGTGGGGGAAATGACTAATATATATATATATATATGGACAAAGCAATCGGTCATGACACTATTCATTCCTATGTGTAGACTCAACAGCGCATTGAAACCATATGAAGTCTGTTAAGATGGTGTCTCATGGAGACATAACATAGCAGTTACCTACTCCAGGAAGTGACTTTGCAGGCTAGGTAAGCGCTGACCCCTCATTGAGTATCTCAAGTTGAAGGCCGACCAGGGTACTGCAGGATGCTATTCGCAACTTAATTATCCTTAACTTTTTGTGTGATTTTAAAATAAAATCAGTTCAAGAACATTCGTCAAATCAAATTCTTGGTCACATGAACAGAATACAACAGGTGTTGACTTGATCGTGAAACACTTACTTACGAGCCCATTCCCAACAATGCAGAGTTAAGAAAAATAATTTGCTAAAAAACAAAAAAAACAATAACAAGGCTATTACAAGAAATGATTGGTACTGTGATTCCGTTTTATTTCCATGAAGATGGCAATTTTTCCATTCACTATAATGGGGGATCCTGTTTTCTGCTAACAACGCCTGTAGTACTGTGGTCGGTCTTGACCTTCCGTGGCTTCAAGGACAGGGGGCAGTCGTTCTGAGACTTCTTCACCAATAGTGATGGCTGATATCAGGCACTGAATTAAAGGAATTGGAACTAAGATTTAGTCGGAAGGAAAAATTGGTAAGCCTGGCAACATTAGCATACCCGGCGCAATCTCTTGTGCTGTGTTTACATGGTTTGAGGTAGATGGCATACCGGATGTCATCGCTTTCAAAGAGAGAACAACGGTAAATGCCGTCGAGGCTGGTGGTGAATGCCGTCAGTCGCCACGGTAGACAGAACTTGCTGCCAGAGTTCAAATATTTAAACTTTTGCCATTGCATTGTTTTCTACCGGATGTTGGATTTGCACCGTTTGTTAAGTGAAATCACCATAGCAACATACCATCGTGCTGGATTGCTTTGGTCGTTACAGTCTTTCTTGCTTTGTTGTCCTTGCCGACTGGCATGAAGGTTTTTGCTTCCCTGGTCTAAATACAGCATTAGAGCATTCTCTACGTACAGTAAATCTTATTTCCTTTCAATTCCCATTCAGAAAAACAAACTTATGCACTTTGCAATTACTGCTCAGAGAATGTTAAGAATGATACATAACTACTTCATATTTGACATTTTCTGAGCTCCATGTCTTACTGCAGTGTGTGGGTGACAAAGGTTAGTGCTTTCTGAAAGAGCACCACATAATCATCAGGCAAACTGAAAACATTACATTGACCACACTGCAATCTCAGTTGGTTCTAAACAACTCCTGGTCCTCTTCCCTTCTCTGTTATAATGGAAGTTAAACAACACAATCAGAAGAGCCAGAGCTTCTCCATGTCAGACCACATCCTACAAGCCAAAAAGTACATGGGAGGCATAATCAACTTCGTGGAGAAACCGAGACGAGGACAGACAAAGACAAATGGAGCGTGCAAAATAAAAACACTACGGTCGCTGTTTGATGGCCATCAGATGTGTACAGAGCCGTTAAGGCAATGATAAGGAGGCAGCCAAAGGCCTTTTTAGTCTCAACAGGACGATCTCTGGCCATTGATCTTATTAACTGAAAGCCAGAGTCAAAGTATGACCAACAATACTAGTAATCAGATGATGATGAATACGACTGTTAGCCCCATACAAGAGTGTGCAGTGGTGATCTCCCGCCTCCCATACAAAACAAAGGGGCAGTTTCAAAGCTAGCTCTTTCAAGTTCAGGATAAAATTTAGGCAGTGATGAGTTAATTACAGAAACAATTAAAGTCTCCTTGTAGAACTTGGGAATTACAAGTTCAAAGAGGAAAATAAAATACTATCCCGTTCCAAGCTAAGCATCATAATCCAGACAGTCTAACAGTCTAATTAGATCTAATATATAACAAGGCAAGACCTTTTCAAGGGAATGTGTGTAGTCAGAGGAAATGTCATGCCTAAATTTACATTAAAAAAAATGTGTCTGTTTGGCTTGGCTCATCCAAACAGACGGATGACATCAGAAGGGATCATGGGCAAAATCAGGCTTGAAATGGTTAAAAATGTGATATTTCCTGCAGTAATGAGATACTTCCATCTAAATCCCAGGAACACAAATCCAAGGAGGGGATGTTGTGGGCAGTGTCATGTGGCACTAGGGGTTGGCATGACAACTGGTAAGGGATGAAAAAAACAAGCAAGAAAGAAAATTGACAGCATAATAAGAAGGGACACTGACCTGACGGGCCAGCTAGGGATTAGTAGCTAAATGTAGGCTGCAGCCGGCCAGCCAGCCAGGCAGGTTAAACCACTCCTGGCTAGGCCACTAGTTGAGGGGGAAGGCCCCACCCAAATGTTATTATTACAGACTAAGACCAACCATATGCTTTAGGCCCACCTCTATGTTTCTGACTGACCACTCTGTATGTTTCCACTCCGTACTCAGCTGTTGCATTGCTGAAAATAACTTGGCGAATTAAGCTTGTTGTGCATATGGAACATTTCTGGGATATATTATTTAGACTCGTGAAATGTGGGACCAACACTTGACATGTTGCGTTAAGATTTTTGTTCAGTGCAGTTTGACATCTCGTTTGTTGAGAGTCAATACAACACATTCTGAATTTACAGCTTGTGACAGAGAAATTTGAGTACAGCTATGATGTCAAACACATATCCCCACAGGAAGCTGTATGGGAAGCCGAGGGAGCCTGCCAATCACAGCTCAGTATGGTGACGACATTCTCTGGGCTCTGGCTTGGCTCTGTCCTAGTCAGTAGCGGAGAGAACCAGAGCAATAATCATAGAGGCTGAGGTCTGGATACGCTGACCCACAGAGATGCAGTGTTCCTGGGACCAGAGCCCTGAGCCCTCATCCAGCCTCTCTATTCCAGACACGGGTTCAAATATACAATTTGAAATCATCATCAACATGTCTTTGCTTGATTGATCTTACAAGACCAATAGAATTAGTCCTAAAACTGCAAACCCTGACAATTTGGCAGTCCAGGCAGGCAGGAGCAAAAGCTCAAAGTATTTGAAACATTTCAGATAGTATTTGAACCCAGGTCTGCTCCAATCATTCACTCCCCCATCAAGTGAAGCAGCCACAGAGCCAGCTCTCCAGAGTCCTCCCTGGAGCTTTGGATGTTCTGCCTCATTTGAGACATCTACATTCTTCAGTGATGTGATTTATTGATTGGTAAACTCAGGATTCTGTGGTGAGGTTTCTGTATCTGTGCCACTGTTTAAGGACTAAAATTAATAGGTAGCAGTGAGTTTAGGAACAATGAATTATGTATCTGCAGAAGTAGACGGCTTGTCTGTTTGTCTAGGCTAAATGTAAGCATACACTTTTAGTGAAATTGAGGGAACAAAGATAAAGCTGAACCACAGCATTGAGACTAACTGGGTTTTGTCCCAGCAGCCTCTGTCAAATACATTTGAATATTTGCATGCATTCAAGCATCACGTACATTTAACACACACACACAAACACACAGTCCCAGTGGGTCAGAAGTTTACATACGTTTGATTAGTATTTGGTAGCATTGCCTTTAAATTGTTTAACTTGGGTCAAATGTTTCAGGTAGCCTTCCACAGGCTTCCCACAATAAGTTGGGTGAATTTTGGCCCATTCCTCCTGACAGTGCTGGTGTAACTGAGTCAGGTTAGTAGGCCTCCTTGCTCACACACGCTTTGAGTTCTGCCCACATATTTTCTATAGGATTGAGGTCAAAGCTTGTGATGGCCACTCCAATACCTTGACTTTGTTGTCCTTAAGCAATTTTGCCACAACTTTGGAAGTATGCTTGGGGCCATTGTCCATTTGAAAGACCCGTTTGCAACCAAGCTTTAACTTCCTGATTGATGTCTTGAGATGTTGCTTCAAAATATCTATATAATTTCCCTACCTCATGCCATCTATTTTGTGAAGTGCACCAGTCCCTCCCGCAATAAAGCACCCCCACAACATGATGCTGCCACCCCCAGTTAACGTAGTGTATGTAAACTTCTGACCAACTGGAATTGGGACACAGTGAAATAATCTGTCTAAACAAGTGTTGGGAAAATTACTTGTGTCATGAACAAAGTAGATGTCCTAACAGACTTGCCAAAACTATAGTTTGTTAACAAGAAATTTGTGGAGTGGTTGAAAAACGAGTTTTAATGACTCCAACCTAAGTGTATGTAAACTCCGACTTCCACTGTACATACTCATTCAAGGATTTTTCTATATTTTTTACTATTATCTACATTGTAGAATAATAGTGAAGATATCAAACTATGAAATAACACATATGGAATCAGGTAGTAACCAGAAAACCAAAAATGGTGTCAAAAAAAACTAAATATATTTTATATTCCTCAAAGTAGCCACCCTTTGCCTCGATGACAGCTTTGCACACTCTTGGCATGCTCTCAACCAGCTTCATGAGGCAGTCACCTAGAATGCATTTCAATTAACAGGTGTGCCTTGTTAAAAGTTCATTTGGAATTAACTAATGGAATTTCTTTCCTTAATGTGTTTGAGCAAACCAGTTGTGTTGTGACAAGGTAGGGGTGTTGTACAGAAGAGAGCCCTATTTGGAAAAAGATTAAGTCCATATTATGGCAAGAACAGCTCAAATAAGCAAAGAGAAATGACAAACCAGTCAGTCAGTCAGGAACATTAAGAACTTTGAAAGTTTCTTCAAGTGCAATCGCAAAAACCATCAAGCACTATGATGAAACTAGCGCTCATGAGGACCTCCACAGGAAAGGAAGACCCACAGTTACCTCTGCTGCAGAGGATAAGTTTATTAGAGTTACTAGCCTCAGAAATTGCAGCCCAAATAAATGCTTCAGAGTTCAAGTAAGACATCTCAAAAATCAACTGTTCTGAGGAGACTGTGGGAATCCGGCCTTCATGATTGAATTGCTGCAAAAGAGAACTCCTACCACAGGACACCAATAAGAAAAAGAGACTTGCTTGGGCGCAAGCAATGGACATTAGACCGGTGGAAATCTGTTCTTTGGTCTGATATGTGATGGTGCTTTGCTGGTGACACTGTCAGTGATTTATTTAGAATACAAGACACACTTAAGCAGCATGGTTACCCTGTCATTCTGCAGAGATAAACCATCCCAACTGGTTTGAGCTTAGTGGGACTATCATTTGTTTTTCAACAGGACAATGACCCAACACGCTTCCAGGCTGTGTACAGCTTCTACCCCCAAGCCACAAGACTCCTGAGCAGCTAATCAAATTGCTAACCAGACTATTTGCATTGCTGTCCCCCCCCTCACACACATGCTCCTGCTACTCTTTGTTATTATCTATGCATAGTCACTTTAATAACTCTACCTACACATACTACCTCAACACTGGTGCCCCCGCACATTGACTGTGCTGGTACACCCCGCTATTTACTGCTGCTTTTTAATTACTTGTTATTCTTTTAAAAATATTTTTCTTTAAACTATTGTTGGTTAAGAGCTTGTAAGTAAGCATTTCACTGTCAGGTGAAACCTGTTGTATTCAGCGCATGTGACAAATCAATTAAATTGTAAGGGCTATTTGACCAAGAAGGAGAGTGATGGAGTGCTGCATCAGATGACCTGACCTCCACAATCAGCCAACCTCAACCCAACTGAGATGGTTTGGGATGAGATGGACCGCAGAGTGAAGGTTAAAGCAGCCAACAAGTGCTCAGCACATGTGGGAACTCCTTCAAGATTGTTTGAAAAGCATTCCAGGTGAAGCTGGTTGAGAGAAAGCCAAGGGTGTGCAAAGCTGTCATTAAGACAAAGGGTAGCTACTTTGAAGATTCTAAAATATATTTTTGATTTGTTTAACATTTTTTGGTTACTACATGATTCCATATTTTAGTTCATAGTTTTGATGTCTTCACTATTATTCTACAATGTAGAAAATAGTCAAAAGAAAAGAATACCTTGAATGAGTAGGCGTGTCCAAACTTTTGGCTGGTACAGTATGTACTATACGTACGCATGTATGTACAAAACCGGGTCAATTATACAGTATATATGTGTTAGAACAATTTTATAACTTGATGAGGGAGAACTTACGTAGATCTCATTGTGGTCGAAGCGTTTCCTCAGGTTCTCGATGAAGGAGTCTTCGTTGAGGGGTTCTAGCAGGACCATGTCCCCCACTCCTATCATGTCGTCTAGGAGTGACGTCTTCACCTCCATTTTGGAATCAGCAATCCCCCTGTAGAGAAAATTAACAAATTGAATACATTATACATAGTTGAAACAAGATAACTTGGATGTGGCTACAATATTGGTAGCAAAAGTATGTAGTTGCTTCAGATGACATCATCTGGCAGTCAATGCATAACTCTAGAACTTCAGTCATTATTGTTTAGGTCAACACATTACTCTTTAGACAAAGTATGATTAGGCACTCATCCTAGTGCAATGGCAATCTAATGTGGAATGGTGATATACAGGAGGGCTTGTTTGGCAGTCCACCACCTTGTCGAAGTTTAGCCTCCCATGTCCATAGTCCACTTCTAGTAGTCCAGCTGTGGTCTGTCTGGATCATTCGTGTCAAGGACTATCCGTCAGTGCCCCTTCCGACCCAACCCCCACCCACCCATCGCACTCCAGAACAGATAACGTGCTACCTGCTGATCCAATTTCTGTAATCCCCTCACATTAACTTGCCTCATCCATGTCCATCATGGTATTTGACATCCACAAATGGCAGTCTTAGACTGCTCTACATAGTGTGAAATGCATGCCTACAGAACAGTGCTGGTTTCCCCAGAATGATGGCAGCAACTCTGTGCCGTACAGTGTGATGCAGATAAAAAAATAAATGTTCACAGCTTGTTTACAGTTAGTGTGATAACTATGCTAATATTACAAGTGTCACCTTTGGAAAAACAAGCCCAACCAACCTAGAATCCCATGTTTGTGCATCGTGGTAGGTTGTTACTGCTGATCTAAAGGACTGGGTGAGAAACAGGAGAACTGTAGACAATAAATGGGCATGTCGCTTCAGCCCTGCCCCTCTATTACAACAATGCACAGAGTTTGGGGTACAACAAATCCCCGATATAAAGGCCTTGAATGTGGCCCTAGGCCTCTATCGTCAGCCCAAAAGTGCAAGGATTAGTGTCCACCGGGGACAGGGAAAGAGACCGAAAAACTGCCACCCCCAGCAGTGTCTTTGTCTCCTGATCTCTACCCTGCTTTCTAAATATTATCCAGAGGTTTATCTGGATCAAAAAGGGGCTTAGATGGTGGGCGTGGCATGGCAATGAGTGAGGTTGGCCATCAGCACGGCTACATTTTAGATAATTTGAGGCTCCCCATCTTGGCACTTTTGCCATGCATTCGAAAGAATTTTGCCGTTTTGAAGCTAGTTTCCTACAATTCTATGCATTTTCCATGGATGTGTTCTTTTGCTTAAACATATAATTAAAATTGTTAAATTCATTGTTTTCAAAATTCAACTCAACCCGACTGTCTTGCGTATATTTTGGTTCCCAAAGATTATATTATTAAACGTATTAGGTCCATTATGGTTTCTACATGCTTTAGATCTGGTTTTAGTCATTTAAAAGTTCACTTAGTTTTTCCATCCCCTCAAACACAAACGACCAAAAGTATGTGGACAGCTGCTTGTCAAACATCCCATTCCAAAATCATGTGCATTAATAGGGAGCCTCCACATTGTTAAGTTGAAAACAGGAAAGGGCCTTCCCAAACTGTTGCCACAAAATTGGAAGCGCAGAATAATCTAGAATTTCTTTGTAGGCTGTCGCATTAACATCTCCCTTCACTGGAACTATGGCACCTAGCCAAACAATGAAAAACAGCCCCACACCATTATTCCTCCTCCAGCAAACTTTACAGTTGGCACTATACATTGGGTTAGGTAGCATTTTCCTGGCATCCGCCAAACCCAGATGATTCGCCCGTTGAACTGCCAGACGGTGAAGCGTGATTCATCACTCCAGAGAACGTGTTGCCACAGAGTCCAATGGCGGTGACCTTTACACCACTCCTGCCGAGGCTTGGCATTACGCATGGCGATTTTAGACTTGTGTGCAGCTGCTCAGCCACAGAAACCCATTTCATGAAGCTGCCGATGAACCGTTCTTGTGCCGACGTTGCTTCCATAGGCAGTTTGGAACTTGGAAGTGAGTGTTATAACCGAGGACAGACAATTTTTACACGCTTCAGCACTTGGCGGTCCTGTTCTGTGAGCTTGTGTGGCCTACCAATACGCGGCTGAGCCATTGTTGACCCTAGACATTTCCACCTCACAATAACAGCATTTACAGTTGACCAGGGCAGCTCTACCATGGCAGAAATTTGACGAACTGACTTGTAGGAAAGATGGCATATCACGGTGTCATGTTGAAAGTCACCGAGTGCCGCAGTGAAACCATTCTGCCAATGTTTGTCTATGGAGATTGCATGGCTGTGTGCTCGATTCTACACACACACACACACACACACACACACACACACACGTCAGCAACAGGTGTGGCTGGAATAGCCGAATCCACTAATTTGAAGGAGTGTCTCGTGTGTGTGTATGTGTGTGTGTGTGTAAAAGAAAGGAAGTTGAACTGCACTCTCCAGGTTGTGTGGCTCAGAGGTCATTTCAACCATTTGAACCCAAGTCTGGACTTTACATTCAGATTTTGTCAGTGTATCCCATATTGCACCCTACTCCCTATAGTGCACTATTTTTGACCAGAGCACTCTGGTAAAAAGTAGCACGCTATATAGAGGATAGGGTGCCATTTGGAACACAACCTCAGTTTGAGGAGCAAACCCAACCCTGCCTCTCTCAAGCAAAGCAGATGTCCATGGCCCACTCACAAGTCAAGTGCGAGGTCCGTTCTTCGATTACATAATTCAGAGGAATCTCTCAAGTCCACTGTGTCGAGTCCACCGACTCGAAGGATTTCAACATACATCAAGGGATCAGCCAATGAAACGGGCCCAAACCAAACCTCCGCTGAACAAACATCTCGCAGAGTTTATTTTGAGCTGGCTATGTTTAGAACTGTTTGTTATTGGCTGATCAAGAGCTCCTCTGGAGACCTCAGGCCTTCAGGTCCCACAGAGACAGCAGTTTTAATTTAGGCTGCCTTTCCTGTCCAGGGCCCATATTCATAAAACAGAGTAGGAGTATTGATCTAGGATTAGGTCCACCCCTCTAACTCATTAATTAGGACTTTAAAGGCAAAACTGATCCGAGAGCATCACCATTACATTAAAATGCTATTAAGAAAAAAGGCCCGAAACTAAGTCAGCAAGTGCTTGTAATGCAAACACATGAGGCTTAATTCATAGTAACCTGTAAAGATTTCTGCAAAAACGACATAATCCAATATCTGTGGGAAAAAAATCTGACTGCTTTGTTGGGAAAAACAATTCCAGCTTGGGATGCAAGATATCGGCCGAAAGGAGCTAAATGACAACGTCGGTATCAGCCCAACGTCAAGGTTTAACGCCAATGTTAAAAACAGACGTCAACGCTGCCGCGCATACCTATATAACATGACATAATGACACCACGTAAAAATTTGCGCTACACATGCAACACAGCATTCCTAACCTAGCCTACAATGTCTGCTGTGTGGATCGAGCAGTCAACAAGTCGAGCAGTCATTTGAAAAATTAAGAACATTTCAGCGAGACAACTCAAAGGCGAAATTCATTAAAGCAAAATTAATGGAATTCAGTGCCCTTGACAAATCAACCGTTCTCTGTCGTGGTGATGTTGGCTTTCGCCAACTAGTCGAGCACCGGGTACACACTACCAAGTGTGTTATTTTTTCATATGTTGCCCTACCGGAGTTACACAGTAATAGAGTCACTGCTATTAGCTTCACGACATACAGTTGAAGTCGGAAGTTTAAATGTATTTGGCTAAGGTGCATGTAAACTCAGGTTCACAATTCCTGACATTTAATTCTAGTAAAAATTCCCTGTCTTAGGTCAGTTAGGATCACCACTTTATTTTAAGAATGTGAAATGTCAGAATAATAGAAGTGTGGTTTATTTCAGCTTCTACTTCTTTCATCACATTCCCAGTGGGTCAGACGTTTACATACACTCAATCAATATTTGGAAGCAATGCCTGTAAATTGTTTAACTTGGGTCAAACTTGTCAGGTAGCCTTCCACAAGCTTCCCACAATGAGTTAGGTGATTCTCCGGACAGAGCTGATGTAACTGAGTCAGGTTTGTAGGCCTCCTTGCTCGCACACGCTTTTTCAGTTCTGCCCACACATTTGATGGGATTGAGGTCAGGGCTTTGTGATGGCCTCTCCAATACTTGGACTTCATTGTCCTTAAGCCCTTTTGCCTCAACTTTGGAAGTATGCTTGGGGTCATTGTCCATTTGGAAGACCCATTGCGACAAAGCTTTAACTTCCTGACTGATGTCTTGAGCTGTTGCTTCAATATATGCACAGTTTTCCTTCCTCATGACACCAACTATTTTTTGAAGTGCACCAGTCCCTCCTACAGCACAGCACTGAGCTGTAGGAGGGAGCTGACAAGGTGAAAATCTGTTGTTCTGCCCCTGAACAAGGCAGTTAACCCACCGTTCCTAGGCCGTCATTGACAATAATAATTACGGCTGAATGTGTTAAAGCCTGGATTCGAACCAGGAACTGTATCGATGCCTCTTGCACTGAGATGCAGTGCCTTAAAACACAATGGATGCAGCGGTCTAACTATTTAACTGTACTAGAATGCTTAAAAAGGCCGCAAACATTTTAAATATCAATATCTTTTTTTGACAAGATAAATATTGGATATCGGTATCGGCCAAAAACTTCATATTGGTGCATCACTAATTCCAAGGTTTATTTTCTTCATTGCATAGCAACGGGGAAAGTTCTGTTGAAAGCTGGACTTCCTGACTGTGTACCCCCTCAGTTTTTCTGGCTTCTGTTCTGCTAGAGGGCACAGTTATGAGGCCATTAAAAAATATATATTTAAAAAAATCCTTAGTAGGAGACAAGCTTCCACGATCCAAGCACACGACTCACTTTAATTAAGACACAGTATGGAAAACAATCATTTCAATTTATTTTTATTTATTCCAATGCAGTCGGAAAGTATTTCGACACCTGGACTTTCACATAACAGCCTTATTCTAAAAAGAAAAATGTTTAAAGGTTCCCCTTGCTCAACACACAATACCCATAATGACAAAGAGAAAAACAGGTTTAGAAATGTTTGCAAATGTATTTAAAATAAAAAAACACGAAAACCGTAATTTACATAAGGATTCAGAGACTTTGCTGTGACACTTGAAATTGAACTCCAGTGAATCCCGTTTCCATTGATCATCCTTGAGAAGTTTCTACAAGTTGGAGTCTACCGGTGGTAAATCCAATTGATTTGACATGATTTGGAAAGGCACACACCTGTGTCTGTTTAGCTATCCATCTCTATATAATATAAGGTCCCAAAGTTGACCGTGCATGTCAGAGCAAAAACCATGCCATGACGTCGAAGGAATTGTCCGCAGAGCTCCGAGACAGGATTGTGTTGAGGCACAGATCTGGGGAAGGGTACCAAAATATTTCTTCAACATTGATGGTCCACAAGAACACAGTGGCCTCCATCATTCTTCAATGGAATAAGTTTGGAACCACCAAGACGCTTCCTAGAACTGGCCTCCCCGCCAAACTTAGCAATTGGCAAGAACATAATGATCACTCTGACAGAGCTCTAGAGTTCCTCTGTGGAGATGGGAGAAACTTCCAGAAGGAAAACCATCTTTGCAGCACTACACCAATCAGGCCTTTATGGTAGAGTGGCCAGATGGAAGCCACTTCTCAGTAAAAGTCACATTCCAGCCTGCTTGGAGTATGCCAAAGGCACCTAAATAATCTGACAGTAAGAAACAAGATTCTCTGGTCTGATGAAACCAAGATTGAACTCTTTGGCCTGAATGCCAAGCATTACATCTGGAAGAAACCTGGCACCATCCAAACGGCAGTATCATGCTGTGGGGATGTTTTTCAGCGGCAGGGACTGGGAGACTAGTCGGGATCGAGGGAAAGATGAACGGAGAAAAGTAGAGATATCCTTGATGGAAACCTGCTCCAGAGCGCTAAGGACCTCAGACTGGGGCAAAGGATCACCTTCCAGCAGTACAACGACCCTAAGAACACAGCAAAGACAATGCAGGAGTGGCTTCGGGTCAAGTCTCTGAATGTCCTTGAGTGGCCCGGCCAAGATTTGAACCAGATCGAACATCTCTGGAGAGACCTGAAAATAGATGCGCAGCAACACTCCCCATCCAACCGGAAAGCTTGAGAGGATTTGCGGAGAACAATGGGAGAAACCCCAAATACAGATGTGCCAATCTTGTAGTGTCATACCCAAGAAGACTTGAAACGGTAATCATTGCCAAAGGTGCTTCAACAAAGTACTGAGTCTGAGTACTTAAAACGTTATATTTCAGTTTTTTTTATACAATTTGCAAACATTTTGTCATTATGGGGTATTGTGTGTAGATTAGTGAGGACTTTAAAAAAAATCAATTTTAGAACAAGGCGGTAACGTAACAAAATGTGAAAAAATGTAAGGGATCTGAATAGTTTCCGAATGCACTGTAGATGGCAGCTAAATGTCTTATATATATCAGGAAATTCAAGAAAACAAAATAAATGTTTAAGGAAATATCTTAGAACTTTATTTAAAACATGTCAGCTCCACATTAATCGTCGCAAATAGACTTTAGTTATAAACCAGTTTAACTGAAATTGTAAGCTTTGTCTTCCGTCAGTCATCATTAGCCTACCTGTTCACAGTGGGTTGAATGGGAAGATATGGGACAACAGCAGAGTGGTTTGCCTCAGTTTGAACCAGATGGACCCTCTCAGCCTAATTGAGGAAATAATAATCCACAAAAGCATTTAGAGCAGGAAGGTAATATACATTAACAGGAAGAACCCTGCTGCACCTGGCGGTAGCTAGACAACACCAGTCTCTGGTTGTTGCTGAGAAACAGGCCACAACTGCTCTGGGCCATGTTCATTCAGCAACACAGACTGAAATGTGAATTCCAGGGACTACCTAGAATTGTCCAATTAGAAACATGAATCTTCATGCAAACACATTTTGCTACTGTGTGTCCTAATGAATAAGACCCTGACTTGCTGTAGCTTATAACAGACCACAGCTGCTGTGGATGGGACTGCCTCGTTTAGGTGCATACCAGTGGAGGCTGGTGTGCGGAGCTATAGGAGGACAGGCTCATTTTAATGTCTGGAATAATATATAACTAGAACAGTATCAAAACATATGAAACCACATTTCATTAATTACAATGAGCCCATCTCCAAATAGCTCTTCCCACCAGCCTCCTCCTAATTTATGGGCCATACCTTTGAGACTAATTAGAATAGCAGACTGCCATCACCCACCATCTGCAATCAAATTTCAAATCACAGGAGATGCAAAGTGCCCCCCCCCCCAAAAAAAAAAAAAAGACAGACAAGTAAATAGCCTATATCAAACAACCATCGTACTGTGAATAAGCACTGTGAATAACACAAAGTATGATGTCAGCTTCGGCTTAAACTTCAGCTGAGAGTGAATTGCTCCGCTAATATTTTCCATGATTTCAACAAGGATCTGGATGAGCTGTTGCCCTGCCGGCCTGGTAGCCCAGATTCAAATACCACTACCAGGCAGCACCATCAGCAGCCAGTGACACAACACCACCCTATTTTATTGATGCATCTGGTTTTTTTTGTCAAGGCAGCAGCTATTATTCCTGGGATCCACATTAAAGAGACTGCCTGAACATGGAGCAGCCTGCCTGTCATATCGAATCCTAACGAGAGGGGGGGGGCAGTAAAACAATGCTGTGTTGTCAAACTGTAGATCAAATCTACTTAGGATATGTACATAATTGGATGAGTTTACAGTGCATTAGCAAATCAGTTCCGTTCCGACAACTAAATAGATTTAATAGTATGACAAAATATTAAGCATCTTACTCATTCATAATCCATAAGATTAAAGAGAAACTCAATTACGTGGCCTAAAAATCAACAAAAAAAAGCTTTTGCCATATGAATTCTCTACTTCAAATGACTGTACTTCAAATGACATGTAGGTCTTTGGTCCTGGGATTACAAAGCAAATCACCTCGATAATATTGGTGCTGGCTCACCTCCAGCGTTTGACATTGCCCCATATTTCAAGATGAGAGCAGCAAAAATAATGTATAATTAAAAGGTTCCTGGACTTGGGGCATTAAAGATGTTCCACTCACATAGCGTGGTACGAAGTGTGAAAGAATTCAGTCCGTCACACCCTCGGGCAGAGCAACACACAAGGCTATATATTTTTTTAAACTATGCAAAGCATGCCAAATTATAAATGTCTAGCTGCTGGATACTGACTTGAAAGGAAGCCTGATATACATGTTCAACCATTCTACAATTTCATCATGATAAATGTAATCTAAAAGAAAAACAAATTTAAAAAGGTAAACAAAAACATTTGTAATCAGTATGAAACACGAGCCAGACGAACCTAAGAGCCAGTCTGCATTGCATGATAGTGCAGCTTGAGCAAACAAATGATAAAGTTCATTATTGCATTTAATTGACTGCAAATCCCATGGTAGGGACAGAGGTTGTGTGGGTTGTAAGATAACATCACAGCGATTAAAAACAAAGAGACGAGGCAGTCGGTCAGGCATGCTGAGGAGCTTTAGTAAAGCAGGGAGAGAGAGATGCATCATGGGGAGGGGGGTTGGTGGAGGAGGATAAGCACAACGGAAGGCTGGGACAGTGACCTGCGATACGAGAGCATGGAGTTGTGTGTGTGTGTATCATTTCTCCTTCCCTGCATTTATAAACTGCTTAACGGCACTGAATGAACTGACAAACAGTGATGGTGAGAGGATTTCTCTAGGAGTGGATCTGGATTCATTATGGGAATACTTAGTGTGCTCAGAAGACCATTCCACTTGAAATTATGCATGTTGTGATCGTTATCAGGAAGGAATGATGAAGCATCTTGGCACTTGGTCATGGCTTCATCCCAAATGGCACCATATTCCCTACATACTAATCATGGTACACTACCCATAAGGCTCTGGTCAAAAGTAGTGCACTATATTAGGGACTAGTGGCATTTGGCCATGATTCCAGATCCGTGCATCATACTTGTGTTTGCACAACATTAGTGCGGTTGACTCCAGTAACCGGTCTATCAGAGTACAGTCAGAGAGCGAGAACATAATACAGGCCCATTTCTCCTAAATGACGTTACTTTTGTTGTAAACTCGCCGTGGCGAGTCATGCAACTGAATACAATATACTCCTCCTTCAGAAAATAATCATTGTAATGTCAAGCTCAATTACATCTAGCCTATTAGAACTGTTATATATATATATATATTTTTTTTTTTAAATACTGCTGGCATGACAGTCAAGAACAACATGATCTGATGTAAGGCAAGTCCACGATAACATAATGATGTAGACTCATATTTTTCAAAAGCCAATGATTGCAAAGTTAAACCATGCAACTCTAACAATGTCCACTGAAAATTGTCCAAAAACACAAAGTTTGGTAACAGAATGACAGTTGGTGCCATGTGCCATCATTCTGTTACCAAAATATGCATCTGCACTGTTCAAGTAAATGTGTTTCTAAAAGTGTTAGTGGAAATTGTTAAAAGGTCATCCTAGTGCACAGAGTTGTATGGTTCAACTTTGCAATCATTGATATTTGTGTGACACATTTTAAAGTGAAAAATCTTATTTTCAGCATCATGCTGTTACAGTGGAATTGCCTTGTAAAGTAAAGCTGACAGAGCTACTTAGAAATAACATTCATAGAAACATAGATCCTCCTTAGAAACTCAAAGGTTAGGCAACAAGTCTGGTCAAAAGACACACAACTCATAAATAATCATAATAAATTGAAAGTAGTGATGTACCGATATGACGGCATCTTAGTCCGATACCAATATTTTCCTTGCCAAAAAAAAAAAAGATTCCTATAATTATCTTCGAGTGTCAAAAAAGATACACATCAACACTACTTAACGTGTCAAATAAGCTTGTTGACCAATCAGGATCTGAATATGATAATACATATAATATACACATAATAATTTAACGCGTTCATTCATTTTTTTACGTAGTTATTACACCATCACTCGTATTTCATATGTCATAACGATTCATCGATACGTACTCTATGATGCTGGTAAAGTTGTCGTCTCGCGCAACCTACAGTGCTGGTCATTTAAAAAAGGTAGCTAGCTCATGGATGCAAACAATGTTCTTCCCCAAAAACATACCAAAACAGACAATCTAGTTATCATCTAAAATAACCCTAATATATAAGACAGTTCTTGTTTTATTAATGGTGGTCAGACCCATCTATGTGAAGCTTGTCACAATACAGATTAGCCACAATAGTGAGCTTTGCGGTTAGCCCTACAATTTGTATTCATTTGCATCACTGTCAATGACGTACTTTTATTTTGAAGGCAAACCGCAAATTCCTCGTGCCTAATCCTTATTGTGGCTAGCTTTACAACACACAACCCAATCCGGTCGAGCATCACGAGCCAGATGAAGCCAGCTGGCAGCTTATAACGCAAGCTTCAGGCAAAAGGGTTAAGTAGCTGGCTAGCTATTTATTTTCATGAACTGAAGTTCAGTTTCAATAGGTGAACAACAAGTGGCGAACTAGCTAATACTTACTCACAAGGATTTTTAAATCATTGCTAAGAATAATTAAAATGACTGCAGTTTCTACTGGTCATTGTTTTCAGGCTGGTTGTGTTGGTGCTAGCTAGGTACCAAGCTAAAGCTAGCTACCCCAGAAGTTGCGGTTGAACAAATACTGCTTTATTACCAACGCGGGTACTGTAAACACATCGTTCGAGGCCGGTGTTTGCAGACTTTTTTTGTACAGCTTTGACAGTGCTACTGTATCTTTCTTTGACACGCAAAGCCCAAAAGGCATTCCATAGTATGTATGTCGTGAAGCTAATAGCAGTGATGCTATTACTGTGTAACTCCGGTAGGGCAACATCTGAAAAATAACGCACTTGGAAGTGTGTACTGGTGCTCGACCAGTTGACGAAAGCAAACATCACCCACGACAGAGAATGATTGATTGTCAAGGGCAATGAATTTCATTGTAATCCCTCCCCCCAGCAGCTACTCGCCCGAGCCTCCCCAGCTTCTCCTTCACCCAAATCCAGATAGCAAATATTCTGAAAGAGCTTCAAAGCCTGGACCCATACAAATTAGTTGGTCTAGACAATCTGGACCCTCTCTTTCTAAAACTATCCGCCGCCATTGTTGCAACCCTCATTACCAGCCTGTTCAACCTCTTTCGTATCGTCCAAGATCCCCAAAGATTGGAAAGCTGCCGCTGTCATCCCCAACTTCAAAGGGGGTGACACGAGACCCAAACTGCTATAGACCTATATCCATCCTGCCCTGCGTCTCTAAAGCCAAGTTAATAAACGGATCACTGTCCATTTCGAATCCCACCGTACCTTCTCCGCTGTGCAATCTGGTTTCCGAGCCAGTCACGGGTGCACCTCAGCCACGCTCAAGGTACTAAATGACATCATAACCGCCATCGATAAAAGACAGTCCTGTGCAGCCGTCTTTATAAACCTGGCCATGGCTTGACTCTGTCAATCACAGTATTCTTATCGGCAAACTCAATAGCCATGGTTTCTCAAATGACTGCCTCGCCTGGTTCACCAACTACTTTGCAGACATAGTTCAGTGTGTCAAATCGGAGGGCCTGTTGTCCGGAACTTTGGCAGTCTCTATGGGGGTGCCACAGGGTTCAATTCTCGGGCCGATGCTTTTCTCTGTATATATCAATGATGTCGCGCTTGCTGCGGGTGATTCTCTGATCCACCTCTACGCAGACAACACCATTCTGTATACTTCTGGCCCTTCCTTGGACACTGCTAACTCACCTCCAAATGAGCTTCAATGCCATACAACACTCCTTCCGTGGCCTCCAACTGCTCTAAAATGCTAGTAAAACCAAAATGCATGCTTTTCAATGGTTTGCTGCTCGCACCCGCCCGCCCGCCTAGCATCACCACCCTGAACGGTTCTGACCAAGAAAATACCTAGGTCTCTGGCTAGACTGTAAACTCTCCTTCCAAACTCATATCAAACATCTCCAATACAAAATTACACTCGTGTTAATCTGCTAAATTGTCATTCTTATTTACTGCCTCCGGCCTCATGCACACACTGTATATAGACTTTTTTCCCAACTGCGTCATTGACTTGTTTGTGTTATTGGCTTGTTTATTTCATGTGCAACTCTGTGTTGTTGTGTGTATCACACTGCTTTTCTTTATCTTGGCCAGGTCGCAGTTGTAAATGAGAACTTGTTCTCAACTAGCCTACCTGGTTAAATGTAAAAAAAATCTTGGCTTTAATGGATTTCGCCTTTGCGTCGTCTCGCCGAAATGTTCTTACACTTTAAAATGACTGTTCGATCCACACAGCAGACATTATGGGCTAGGTTAGGAATACTGTGTTGCACGTGTAACACAATTTTTTACGTGGCATCACATAGGTCATACATCTACGTTATATAGGTATGCACAGTAGCTTTGACATTCCAATATATCGTGCATCCCTAGTTGAAAGTGAGTGTAAAGTGTTGATTAAAGGGACATTGACTTGGCACAACAACACATACTCATGAACAACAACTTATAGGGAGCCAAAGTCAGAGTCCTGCCTGGGGCAACAGGGACTTTATTAGGACTTGACATTTGTTTGAAAGTTAATATTAAATAAATGGTTGTCATTTTTGCTGGAGGTGTTTTAGAGAGGGTTGGTTAAGGCCTGTCTTTGTATTATTGGTTGAAAACTCTTGTTTTCCCTTTAGCAAAGCAACCAACTATGCCTGTCCCCAACAAGCAAAAGGGTCCCAACCTAGAGAGCACCACCACAACACAGCAAATATCTTTGCCTTGTTCACAGTGAGAGACAGTGGGGTAGTGGTCCCTGCCTCCCTCACAATCACCACTAGTCCATCCAATCAGCCCTGTTAGCCTCCAGTGATGATCACTACTGCTGCAGATGATTTCTGGGTGTGCTGCTGGTCTGCGAGAGCAGGGTTCTCACAATTGGTCCTGGGGCCCCCCTTGGGTGCACATTTTGGATGTTGCCCTAGCACTACACAACTCATCAAGCTTTGATTATTTGAATCAGCTGTGTAGTGCTACAGCAGAAATAAGGGTTCCTCTACTACGCCTCTATGTTGTGGCCCTGCCTTGCCATGTTTATATGGTGGCTGTCCTGTTCAATCTATGTGCTGCACCAGACCTGATGGATTTTAACTACCAACCAACCACCACACAGGGTTAAAAAAAACAAAAAAACTGGTCCCCGTCCCTGCCTCCCTCCACACTCTCACTCCCTGCACATGTGCCTCTCCCTCTGAAAAGTATTGCCATAACAGGGTACAACACGCACAGCCAAAACATCCTATGCTGCCCGGTGGGAGACCAGGTTATTGCCATTAACTTCATAGTGCCCCCTATTCCTTGATTTATTGGATACAAAATACTTCTGTGACGCAACATGTTCTAGGTTTGCCAGCCACACACAAGCAGAGAGAGAGCACACTTAAATATTCCACTACCTCAATGAATGTACCTTACATTTCCAGGTTTTGTGCAGTGAAGTCTTGTCAGTGGGCTACAGTACAGTATGTAGCTCTGCTGTGGCTTAGTTTCAGCAACTGAATGGGAAAAGCAGCTGCCCTGGATTTTCGTAGCATTGAATCAAGTTGAACAGTAATACTTCCTGTAGGGAGATGAGGCATTACACAGGAGTTCAAGGGTTTCAATTTGTGCAATCATAAATCTGGTGACTGACAGTCCCTTCAACAAATCATCTTGCTGTTCCCTGGTTGTGTATCATTACCTGATAAAGTATGTATTTAATGAATAGTTTGAGTCAGATAATCAACATAGGAAACACACTAGTCTGTCAGTCTGTACCACTTCTAGTAGTAAAGAGGATATCCCTACATATGTAGCCTCCTCCTGTGATGGTCCCATCCTTGAAAAAACATTTACCAAAAGCCAATCCCACACATTGGAGATGCCAACCAGGAACAGCTAGCACCAAGGGAAATGGAACACAAGCATTCCCAGATAAAACTTTGACAGGTTCCAAATTGCACAGCGGCAGGGTAGCCTAGTCGTTAGAGCATTGGACTAGTAACCGAAAGGTTACAAGTTCAAATCCCCAAGCTGACAAGGTACAAAATCTGTCATTCTGCCCCTGAACAGGCAGTTAACCCACTGTTCCTAGGCTGTCATTGAAAATAAGAATTTGTTCTTAACTGACTTGCCTAGTTAAATAGAATAAAATAAACATTCCCCTTTAGAACATGAGCATTCTATGATGAAACAGGGAATGCTCAGGGAACAGTTAAAAATGTATTTTTTTTAAATACCTTAAAGTAACCATAATCAAGAGCACGCTATCATATCCTCAAAACCAAACACAATTTACATTTTAAAGCTTTCATAAATATTCAGTTGAAGTCAGAAGTTCACAATTCCTGACATTTAATCATTGTGATAAAAATTCTTTGTCTTAGGTCAGTTAGGATGTGAAATGTCAGAATAATAGAGAGAATTATTTATTTCAGCTTTTATTTCTTTCATCACATTCCCAGTGGGTCAGAAGTTTACATACACCCAATTAGTATTTGGTAGAATTGCCTTTAATTGGTTTAACTTGGGTCAAACTTAGCCTTCCACAAGCTTCCCACAATAAGCTGGGTGAATTTTGGCCCATTCCTCCTGACAGAGCTGGTGTAATTGAGTCAGGTTTGTAGGCCTCCTTGTTCACATGTTTTCAGTTCTGCCCACAATTGTTCTATGCGATTGAGGTCAGGGCTTAGTGATGGCCACTCCAATACCTTGACTTTGTTGTCCTTAAGCCATTTTGCCAAACTTTGGAAGTATGCTTGGGGTCATTGTCCATTTGGAAGACCCATTCGCGACCAAGCTTTAACTTCCTGACTGATGTCTTGAGATGTTGCTTCAATACAGCTACATCATTTCCATCCTCATGAAGCCATCTATTTTGTGAAGTGCACCAGTCACTCCTGCAGCAAAGCACCCCCACAACATGATGCTGCCACCCCAGTGCATCACAGTTGTTCTTCGGCTTGCAAGCCTCCCCCTTTTTCCTCCAAAAATGACAATGGTCATTATGGCCAAACGTTCTATTTTTGTTTCATCAGACCAGAGGACATTTCCCCAAAAAGTATGATCTTTGTCCCCATGTGCAGTTGCAAACCATAGTCGGGCATTTTATGGTGGTTTTGGAGCAGTGGCTTCTTCCTTGTTGAGCGGCCTTTCAGGTTATGACGATATAGGACTCCTTTTACTGTGGATATAGATACGTTTGTACCTGTTTCCTCCAGCATCTTTACAAGGTCCTTTGCTGTTGTTCTGGGATTGATTTGCAGTTGTCGCACCAAAGTACTTTCATATTTCCGACTTGCTAACTTTTTGTAGTTTTTACATGCCGTGTTCAACCAGTTAGCAGGTCAGAAGTTCAGAGTTTCCTAATTCCGATTAGCACGTGAACGCGACATAACACACAGGACACACACCTCAGTACTCACAACAGCAGATCACCACAGGCAGATCCGAGCAAACATTCATCACTATGGCTGAGGGACTTTGCCCCTGGAAACTTGGCCAGCCTAGAGGACAAACACATGGTTCAGAACACCAGTGGTGTAAAGTACTTAAGTAAAAATACTTAAAGTACTACTTAAGTCGTTTTGGGGGACTTGCTAGTTATATTTGACAACTTTTCCTTCACTACATTCCAAAAGAAAATATTGTACTTTTTACTCCATACATTTGCCCTGACAACCAAAAGTACTGTTGAATGCTTAGCAGGACAGAAACACTTAAATTCACACACTTATAAAGAGAACAAATGGTCATCCCTACTGCCTCTGGCCTGGCACTCACTAAATACAATTGCTTTTGTAAATAATGTCTGAGTATTGGAGTGAGCCCCTGGCTATACATACATTTTAAAAACAAGAAAATGGTGCCATTTGCTTTACTTAATAAGGAATTTGAAATTATTTATACTTTTACTATTGATACTTAAGTACCTTTTAGCTATTAAATGTACTTTTGATACTTAAGTATATTTAGAACCAAAGACTTTTACTCAAGTAGTATTTTACCAGGTGACTTTCACTTGAGTAAATATCTAAACTTTTACTCAAGTATGAAAATTAGGTACTTCAACCACTGCCAAACACAAATAAGGGTGGAAAACACTGGCAAGTGAGACAACACTAATTTCCTCATCAAAAGCAATTCACCTCGCTATACTTTCGATTCATTGTCCCCAGATGGGTAAATAAACAGCCATTTAGACAAACTCCCCAAACTTCATGGCAGCACCGCACCATCCACATTTGCCTGTTTGTTTGATCAGTCCCACTAATAAAAAGGTGACTAGGCTCATGAAGGCAGTGTCATATCTGATGAAACCACAGTAATAAAGAAAAGGGGAACTGTTCTCTGGCTTGTGGGATGGACTTATGGTGCACATGGGCTGAATGGGCCATTCCCCATTGTAGTTATGACAATGTCCATTTGGTATTTTTATGACCAATTACATTGTCTTTTGGCAGTGAACAGCTGAGGAGACTATAGCATAGATCCATTATCCTATCTATAACAGCATATACATGACCTGTATGAGCAGTCAGTCTGGAATCAATTAGTTCATCTGAACCAGTGTCTTTGATAGCAGCACTCTGTTGTGGCATTTCAAACATAGCTACTGATCTTCAAGGGTACGAGAAAGGTTGTTTTTTTAATTGGGCTTTCCCTTTCTGTTGTTAGGCATGCTTTGACACAGAATAACCTATTCCCTAAACAGACAAAGTTGAGTCCAGAAAACAAAACAGGAGGCAATTCTCCTTTGTATGAAGCACAGTGACAAGAGACGCTGGGTTCGAATCTCTGAGGTTCCAGTAGTTAAAATTAAAAATCACATGAGACCCAGACCCTGGTTGCATCTGAACTACCAAGCTACGGTAGAAAATGCAGACCTAAACCAATTTTTATTCATGATGTTGGGCCTTCCATGATCCAAAATTCCAAATTCTGGCCCCTGCTACAGTGCATTAGGAAGGTATTCAGACTTGACTTCATCCACATTAAAATGCCCCCCCTCAATCTACACAAGACCCCATAATGACAAAGCAAAAACGTATAAAAACCTGTTCTCGCTTTGTCATTATGGGCTATTGTGTGTAGACTGATGAGGAAAAAATATAATTTAATACATTTTTGAATAAGGCTGTAACATAACAAAATGTGGAAAAAGTAAATGCGTCTGAATACTTTTCCAAATGGACTCTAATAAGGGAATCACAGGAGGAGGAAAAATAGAGAACCTCTGGGATGTTTCTCAGAGAATAAAACAGTTTTATGCTTTAAAAAGTTGATGGCGTGATACAGTACAGTAAGTACAGGAAGAGACTCAAAAAGTAATACAATCACTGTAGGTTGTGTCTAATTCATTAAAAGTGTAGGCTATTTCAAAGTGTCTGCAACTAAAGTAAATTATTTGTGTGTGAAATCACATTCTTGTAGGCTAGTGAAGTGTGGACCACAGTAAGGACACTAACATAGCCACGTGAGTGCATGAAATCTGTGATAAGTCATCTACTTTGTCTTAGCAAAATTGCACAGCTTTCTTCACCCTTGTCCTACAAATCTCAATAAAAGCACCATTCTCTCAATGGCTTGTTCTGCTTCAGCGCAATGACAGCAGATGTTCACATTGTTGATTAACAATACACAATCGCCATAGGTTTGGACGAGGAGAGAGAAGTAACTCATTTTAACCCACCCCTCCCGACAGTAGTCTACCAATCTCTTCCCAAATAAAACAAAACACAGAAATAGAACAAGGGAATGAATGGTCAGAAACGATTATCAGTGAAAAAGTATTGCAAAACCATTACGCCAAACAAACTACACGCATTCAAAGACAAAAAAAGCAAGGATGCGTCAAACATTTAGGGGGTAGTCTAACGCAAAAAGTTACGTGGCATTAGAGTTGCACAAGTAGGACAAATCAACTAAGGAAGAAAAGGATAAACTATGTTAAAACCTTGACTTTAAACTACCAGGGACTAGTGACTGCAGTGTAAATAATGGGGAATAAGGCTACTGCATAGACACTTAATATAATTTGGGTTTGGTCCGAATCTCTCAGATTCTGCTACCAACGCGGAATAGTCAATTAGGCTACAAAGTAACATTCAAGTGATGCAACTTTTTTTCTAAACGCTAGATTTAAACACATAGTGTGGCACATGTGAAATTATAATATTCTACTTGCCTCTGAATTGGAAATGTTGTCCCTTAATCCACTCTGGAGGAAAGTGAAGAATCCCGGGAATATCCCTTCAATTGAAAAGAGGCTCCTCTATCCCCGTTGTCTTTTTTAGTTATCTGCGTTGTGAATGTGCCTGGACGCGTCTCTCACCCGGCTAGGAGGACTTCCACTTGTGCACTGAGGTGGATAAGGACTACGGTTCCACGACTTCAACCTCTGGTCCACGGGCACAGGGAGTGGCTGGCTGCACAAAGTGCTGCAAGGCGTCCTTCAACGTTAATCACCATCAGTAAGAGAGCGAGATAAAAAAACGTCCGAGATTCTCAGATGCACAGCAGTTTAAATTTATCATAACTCATTGGCAGTAAACACATCTATCAGTGCAATACCGCCATCTTGTGACAATTTCAAATCATCATGGACATCATTGCCACAGATAAGAGATACGGATGGGCTTATTGCCAAAATAAAGGAAACACTTGAGTAAATGGGGGACAGGCTACAAAGTTAAAAAAGCAGGTGCTTCCACACAGGTGTGGTTCCTGCATAAGTTAAGCAATTTACATCCCATTATGCTTAGGGACATAATGCCCAGTTGTCCATTATTTTGTCTACCATGGGTAGAAGATACTGTATCTCAGTGACCTTGAAAGAGGGGTCTGAAATGAGCATGTGTGTGTGTGTGAGAGAGAGAGAGAGAGAGAGAGAGAGAGAGAGAGAGAGAGAGAGAGAGAGAGAGAGAGAGAGAGATGGCGTTCGTAACAATTATATGTGCATTCTGCCACCTACTGTACAGGTGTGTGACCAGAACTCAACCCAACTGTATAGGTGTGTGACCAGACCAGTTTCTGAGCGGCGCCTGAGACAGCTTTTTCCATCAACACAACACCAAATTATGGAATTGATTGTGGAAGAATTGTGTCACATCCCTCCAAAGGAGTTTCAGACACAAAATCTATACCAAAGTGCATTGAAGCTGTTCTGATGGATCATGGTGGCCCATTGCCCTATTAAGACTCTTCATTTTGGTGTTACCTTTATTTTGGTAGTTACCTGTAGTTAGCCTACCGGTGTCTTTGAGAAGGGTGCAACTGCCGTCTGCAACTCAGGGCCTTCCTGCATCTACGCATTCCTGCATCTACAGGAACCCCTCTTTATACTTATATTAGTCCGTTTTTGCTCGAGGATGCAGGAATGAATGTAAAAAACGAAAGCAGGAAGTACCAGTGACTCGCTCAATACGGAAGTGGTCACTACGGAAGTGCTACACTACAGGAATGATTTGCTAGCACAGACTGTAATATGTTCCGGGATTCATCCAATGGCATTGAGGAGAACACCATCTCAGTCATCGGCTTCATCAATAAGTACATTGACGACGTCTTCCCCACAGTGACTGTACATACATATCCCAACCAGAAGCCATGGATTACAGGCAACACCCGCATCAAGCTAAAGGATAGAGCTGCTGATTTCAAGGAGCGGGAGACTAATCCGGACGTTTATAAGAAATCCCGCTATGCCCTTAGACAAACCATCAAAGAAGCAAAGCGTCAATACAGGATTAAGATTGAATCCTACTACAACACTGAAGCATGCCCGAGATCACCAGCTGTTCTGGATGACTGTGTGATAACGCTCTCTGTAGCCGATGTGAACAAAACCTTTAAACAGATCAACATTCACAAAGCCACTGGGCCAGACGGATTACTTGGACGTTTACGCAAAGCATACGCGGACCAACTGTCAAGTGTCTTCATTGACATGTTCAACTTCTCCCTGACCGAGTCTGTAATACCTATATTTTTCAAGCAGACCACCATGGTCCCTGTGCCCAGGGAAGTGAAGGTGACCTGCCTAAATGATTACCGCCCTGTGGCACTCACATTGGTAGCTTTGAAAGGCTGGTCATGGCTCACATCAACAGCATCCTCCCGGACACCCTAGACCCACTCCAATTCACATACCGCCCCAACAGATCCACAGATGACATAATCTCAATCAAACTCAATGCTGACCTTTCTCACCTGGACAAAAGGAACACCCATGTGAGAATGCTGTTCATTGACTACAGCTCAGTGTTCAACACCATAGTACCCTCAAAGCTCATCACAAAGCTAAGGACTCTGGGACTAAACACCTCCCTCTGCAACTGCATCCTGGACTTCCTGATGGGCCGCCCCCTGGTGGTAAGAGCAGGCAACAACACATCTGCCACGCTGAACCTTAACTCTGGGGCCCCTCAGGGGTGTGTACTTAGTCCCGTCCTGTAATCCCTGTTCAACCACAACTGCATGGCCAAACACGAATCCAACACTATCATTAAGTTTGCTGACGACACAAAAGTGGTAGGCCTGATCACCGACAACGATGAGATGCCCTAGGAAGGAGGAGGGAGGTCAGAGAACTGGTAGTGTGGTGCCAGGACAACAGCCTCTCCCTCAATAGAGCTGATTGTGGATTACAAGAAAAGGCGGGCCGAACAGGCCCCCATTGACATCGATGGGGCTGTAGTGGAGCAGGTCTAGAGTTTTAAGTTCCATGGTGTCCATATCACCAACAAACTATCATAGTCCAAACATACCAAGACAGTTGTGAAGAGGGCACGACAAAACCTTTTCTCTCTCGGAAGACTGAAAAGATTTGCCATGGGTCCCCAGATACTCAAAAGGTTCTACAGTTGCACCTTCAATCGCATCCTGACTGGTTGCATCACCACCTGGTATTGCAACTGCTCGGCATCTGACCATAACGCAATACAGAGGGTAATGCAAACGGCCCAGTATATCACTGGGGCCAAGCTTCCTGCCATCCAGGACCTATATAATAGGCCGTGTCAGAGGAAAGCCCATCAATTTGTCAGAGACTCCAGTCACCCAAGTTATAAATTGTTTTCTCTGCTACCGCACGGCAAGCGGTACCGGAGCGCCAAGTTTAGGACCAAAAGGCTCCTCAACAGCTTCTACCCCCAAGCCATAAGACTGCTGAACAAATAATCAAATCCCCACCGGACAATTTACATTGACCCCCCCTCCCTTTTGTACACTGCTGCTACTCGCTGTTTATTATCTATGTAAATTCACTTCACCCCTACCTACATGTACAAATTACCTCAGCTAACCCATACCCCCACACACTGACTAGGTACCGGTGCCCACTGTATATGGCCTTGTTGTTCTTATTCTTATTGTGTTACTTTTTATATTTTTTTTACTTTAGTCTACATAGTCTACTACACGGATTCGCTATTTTGTTTAGACCCTATCGCCAAAACGTTCATCAGAGGGTAGCCAGCTAATTAGGCCCTGTGTGTAGTCATTGTTAGCCACTGCTAGCGGCCTTTACCCTCTGCTCAGGCACCAGCCGTTTTTTTAGCCTGGATAATTACCTGCCAGCCTCGGACTGTTTTTCTCCACTACAACGCCAGATTCCTGCCGTAAACTCTGGACCATTGATCATCACAGCTAGCTTGCTGTCACTGAGTGACCCAGCCAAAGGGGGAGGAGTTGCAATCTACTGCAGAGATAGCTTGCAAAGTTCTGTCATACTTTCCAGGTCTATGCCCAAACAGTTCGAGCTTCTAATTTACAAAAAAAAATCTCTCCAGAAATAAGTCTCTCACTGTTGCCACCTGTTATAGACCCCACTCAGCTCCCAGGTGTGCCCTGGACACCATATGTGAATTGATTGCCCCCCATCTATCTATCTTCAGAGTTCGTTCTGTTAGGTAACCTAACCTGGGATATGCTTAACACCCCAGCAGTCCTAAAATCTAAACTAGATGCCGTCAATCTCACACAAATTATCAAGGAAACCACCAGGTACAACCCTAAATCCATAAACATGGGCAGGAATCCATGAGGGTCATAGATATTATCCTGACCAACTTGCCCTCCAAATACAAAAAAAACATGCCCTCCTTTGCCTAGGTATCCTGGAAGGATATTGACCTTATCCCGTGAGTCGAGGATGCCTGGTCGTTCTTTAAAAGTAATTTCCTCACCATCTTAAATAAGCATGCCCCTTTCAAAGAATGTAGAACTAAGAACAGATATAGCCCTTGGTTCACTCCAGACCTGACTGCCCTTGACCAGCACAAAAACATCCTGTGGCGGACTGCAATAGCATCGAATAGTCCCCACAATATGCAACTGTTCCGGGAAGTCAGGAACCTATATACACAGTCAGTCAGGAAAGCAAAGGCTAGCTTTTTCAAACAGAAATTTGCATCCCGTAGCTCTAACTCCAAAAAGTTTTGGGGCACTGTAAAGTCTATGGAGAACAAGAGCACCTCCTCCCAGCTTCCCACTGCACTGAGGATAGGCGACATGGTCACCACCGATAAATCCATGATAATCGAACATCTCAATAAGCATTTCTCTACGGATGGCCATGCTTTCCTCCTGGCTACCCCAACCCCGGCCAACAGCTCTGCACCCCTCGCAGCTACATGCCCGAGCCTCCACAGCTTCTCCTTCACCCAAATCCAGATCGCAGAAGTTCTGAAAGAGCTGCAAAACCTGGACCCGTAAAAATCAGCTGGGCTAGACAACCTGGACCCTCTCTTTCTAAAATTATCCGCCGCCATTGTTGCAACCCCTATTACCAATCTGTTTAACCTCTCTTTCGTTTCATCCAAGATCCCTAAAGATTGGAAAGCTGCCGCGGTCATCCCCCTCTTCAAAAGGGGTGACACTTTAGACCCAAACTGTTACAGACCTATATCCATCCTGCCCTGCCTTTCTAAAGTCTTTGAAAGCCAAGTTAATAAACAGATCACTGACCATTTAGAATCCGGTTTCCGAGCTGGTCACGGGTGCACCTCAGCCACGCTCAAGGTACTAAACGATATCATAACCGCCATCGATAAAAGACAGTACTGTGCAGCCGTCTTTATCGACCTGACCAAGGCTTTCGACTCTGTCAATCACCGTATTCTTATCGGCAGACTCAATAGCCATGGTTTCTCAAATGACTGTCTCATCTGGTTCACCAACTACATCGCAGACAGAGTTCAGTGTGTCAAATCGGAGGGCCTGTTGTCCGAACCTCTGGCAGTCTCTATGGGGGTGCCACAGGGTTCAATTCTCAGGCCAACTATTTTCTCTGTATATGTCAATGATGTTGCTTTTGCTGCGGGTGATTCCCTGATCCACCTCTACGCAGATGACACCATTCTGTATACTTCTGGCCCTTCCTTGGACACTGTGCTAACTAACCTCCAAATGAGCTTCAATGCCATACAACTCTCCTACCGTTGATTCGTTGATGTCATCTACAAAATAGCTTCCAATACTCTACTCAGCAAACTGGATGCAGTCTATCACAGTGCCATCTATTTTGTTACCAAATCACCTTATACCACCCACCACTGTGACCTGTATGCTCTAGTCGGCTGGCCCTTGCTACATATTCGTTGCCAAACCCACTGGCTCCAGCTCATCTATAAGTCTATGCTTGGTAAAGCTCCGCCTTATCTCAGCTCACTGGTCACGATAACAACACCCACCCGTTGCACGCGCTCCAGCAGGTATATCTCACTGGTCATCCCCAAAGCCAACACCTCCTTTGGCTGCCTTTCCTTCCAGATCTCTGCTACCAGTTACTGGAACAAATTGCAAAAATCACTGAAGCTGGAGACTTACATTTCCCTCACTAACTTTAAACATCAACTTTCTGAACAGCTAACCGATCGCTGCAGCTGTACATAGTCCATCTGTAAATAGCCCACCCAATCTACCTACCTCATCCCCATATTGTTTTTATTTACTTTTCTGCTCTTTTACACACCAGTATCACTACTTACACACCATCATCTGCTCATCATCATCTGGACATCTATCACTCCAGTGTTAATTTGCTAAATTGTAGTTACTTGCTACTATGGCCTATTTATTGCCATACCTCCTCATGCCATTTGCACACACTGTATTTGGACTTTCTTTTTTTTCTATTGTGTTATTGACTGTATGCTTGTTTATTTCATATGTAACTCTGTGTTGTTGTTTCTGTCACACTGCTTTGCTTTATCTTGGCCAGGTCGCAGTTGTAAATGAGAACTTGTTCTTAAATAGCTTACCTGGTTTAATAAAGGTGAAATAAATGTTAAAAAATAAAACTTGGTAAATATTGTCTTAACTTTTCTTGCACTGCACTGTTGGTTAAGGGCTTGTAAGTAAGCATTTCACTGTAAGGTCTACAGTTGATGTTTTCGGCGCATGTGACAAATAAAATTTGATTTGATTTTGACATTCAGGAATGCCCGAATTGTGGCCACCATTTGCAGGTTTTTTTTGTTGGCAAGTGGTGGAATTGCAATAAGCAAACTCAAATGATGGTATTCTATTATTTTCTATGTTCCAAAATATGTGATACAGGATATAGGCTACGCTAGCTGAAAGTTAAAAGTGTAGAATATGTTCTATTCTATTATTTTCTATCCTATTCTATTATATTCGATCATGCCATATTCTACCAAAATGTCAATATAGTGAAATGGAATGTTTCTGGAATTAGGCTGTATTCTGAAATGGGAAGTCCTAACTAAATTGTATTCCATTCTGACTGTATGTGCACTAATGCCAATTTATTGAAAGTGAACGAGGTAGAATAACTGACCAGCGTAAAAACAAGAAACTATAAAATCGTTGCTAAAAATCTACCCCCTTGACACATGCCACTCCTCCAGCAGGTGATACTGTCACGTTACCTATACTGTATCAAATTGTTACAAAATGCAGTTGCTATGCGCAACCACAGATGCTTCACCCTCCCGGAAGTGCGTGGCTCAACGATAAAATGGTGGACCACAGCTGCAGTGGATTTCAATCGCCCGTGTTGTGGATTTTTTCTGTTACATTTGTAGTCAAAATGTGTTTGATGGTTCTCGGGTTGAGAGCTGTAGACGCTGAGGGTCAAATTGAAGATGCATTCCGTGCAGGAAATACAGTATTTTCACCGACCACTGCAGCAGCACGGGATCTACGGTAAAGAGCGTCGGCTGCGTACTCATTAGCAATAGTTAACACAGATTTAGCCTGCTCTGTTCTTTAGCCTCTATTGCATTAGGGAGGCATTTAGCTCCAATCTATTCAGTTCGGTAACATTTGACTAGATTAGTTTAGTTTTCGACAGTGGTGCCAGTCATATCTGCTATAATGTTTTTTTTTTAAACTCAAGACGTGGGATACATATTCTATAACCAGAATACATTTTAAACCGATTGAATAAAGTCTTTATCACCAAGTAACTTAATGTGGTAGCTAAGTTAAACCTGCAGAGCAAGCGTGATACTAAAACGCTCAAAATGCAGGCTACCGTTGTCTACCTCACCACCTCCTGAGTGAAACGCCTCCTTGGATTCCTGGGAGCTGTAACTCTAGGTCTGACACAACTCATGTTTATCAGGCTGCCGGGCACATCAATATAACACAACAGTATTATACTATAATATTCAATCTCTATAACTTTATGCTGCCAGGTATCTTCTCTACGATGTCAACCCACCAGAGGGCTTCAACCTGCGTCGGGATGTCTACATCCGCATGGCATCCCTGGTGAAGACCCTGAGGAGACACGGTGACTGGGTGCTGGTGCTGCCTCCCTGGGGGCGTCTCTACCACTGGCAGAGCCCAGACATCCACCAGACAAGAATCCTCTGGGGAGAGTTCTTCAGCCTCACCAGTCTTCAGGGCAATGTGCCAGTCATAGAATACGAGGAGTTTATAGCCGGTGAGTGCAGCTGAGCTGAAGTGAGCTTTATTGTGCTGGCCTGGTTATACATCCACCATAGTTACTGGGATCGAGCTGGAAAGGATATTGTGGAAGGCAAATATCAGAGGCAGCACAGTAACACCCTGGTCAACACGACAGTGTGAACCACCCCTCAGACATTTGAGTACATTTACATGTTGCTGTGGTTGGTTGACTTCCCCTGATGCCTGGCTCATTTCCATTTTCGTCTGTTAATGATTGTTGCATGGGTGTAAGAAAGCATTATGATTCCTGGATATAAAGGCTCATACAAACGTATAACAAGTTATAAAACATTGTTATTTGCAGGCTTAAAGTAACATTTTATATTTCCATGTTTTTGGCTCCAGAGTCTGGAGGTCCGTTTATTGAACAGGTGCTGGTGCTACAGAACTATGCTGAAGGGTGGACGGATGGAAAATGGGAGGAGAAAGTGGATGAGAGACCCTGCGTTGAGCGGTTAATGTACTCCAAAGACAAACAGGGCTATTACAGGTACAGTAACCAGGTTCAGAGATGGATAGAAACACAAGAAACAAAGCACAATGCATTCCAAAGACACAAAGGACTATGGCACGAGGAAACTAACAGTCTGTCATCTGTGCTTACCTATCTCTATGTCTCGCAAAGTTGAACTAGAAAAGGTAAATACTTGCTACTAAAGGTTTTGTTATGGGAGTGGAAGCAAATGTGTTAGTAGTAGTATAGTGGGGTAGTGAGTATGGGGTAGTTGCAGTCAAAGAAATATCCCTGTGTTTTAATGGAGGCCTTACAACCTTTCCCCTCTTTCTCTCTCCCTCTCTATAGAGGTTGGTTCTGGGGCTATGAGGAAACCAGGTGTGTGAACGTCACTTGTCTTTCAGCTCAGGGCCACGCCTCCATGCTGGCACCCCTCCTGCAGAACAACATCACATCAACGTGAGTCAATAGAAGTCTGTGTTTGGCCATGGTAGATCAAATAATTTCATATGGAACCAGCCCTTATGAATGCTTGATTTAGGCCAAATCTTCTTGTCTTAGTAAATCAAATACTAATAATATAACCATATGACATGTGCTGTGGATTTCCAATTTAAACTAAAACTAAAAAAAACATTCTAGAGTTAGATGCATAGTCTTTATTGGATTTTCTGAATTTACTGTATGAGATGTGCACATGTTCACTTGTATTTCCTTTCATATCAAATAAAATTTGATTTGATATCCCTGAAGGTCAGTGATGTTGGATAGAGCAGAGACTGTCCTCCATGATCACTACGCTGGAAAGGACTACTGGAATGTTAGTCTGATGTTATGTTGTAAAGAATGTAGCTTATGTTTGGTAATGGTTGATAGACTACAATCATACACCGCACATAAATATAAATGCAACGATTTTTGTGAGTTACAGTTCATATAAAGAAATCAGTGAATTGAAATAAATTCATTAGGCCCTAATCTATGGATTTCTCATGACTGGGCATACAGATATGCATCTGTTGGTTCCAGATACTTTAAAGAAAGGTAGGAGCGTCGATCAGAAAACCAGTCGGTGTCTGGTGTGACCATTAGTTGCCTCATGCAGTGTGACAATGTTGTCCCACTCCTCTTCAATGGCTGTGTGAAGTTACTGGATATTAGTGGGAACTACAACACGCTGTCGTCTATGTCGATCCAAAGAAAACATGGGTGACATGTCTGAGTATACAGGCCATGGAAGAACTGGAACATTTTCAGCTTCCAGGAATTGTGTACAGACCCTTGAGATGTGGGGCTGTGCATTATCATGCTGCACCTGTAATGATCATGATGTTTAATCAGCTTCTTGATATGCCACACCTGCTAGGTGAATGGATTATCTTGGCAAAGGAGAAACGCTCACTAACAGAGATGTAAACACATTTGTTCATAACATTTAAGAGAAGTAACCTTTTTGTGCATATGGAACATTTCTGGGATCTTTTATTTCAGCTCAAACATGGGACCAACATTTTACATGTTGCATTTATATTTTTGTTCAGTGTAGATAAGATACTGTAGTAACAAGATGATTAACTAAATTGGGCATTTCAATGCCTCAACCTTTTGCTATTTAATTGTTCTGTCATCACAATTGTACCTTATTGCCACTAATTGAATGACTTGTCCTTACCTGTTTGTTTTAACAGTCCCCAATTTTGTTAATTGTCTTTTCGTGCCTTCTCTCTAGACTCGCCGCAGCATGGTCTTCGCCAAACACCTGCGTCTCCTAGGGGACGAGTTCCGAGCAAAGTACCTGAACTCCACAGACGAGCAGGACCAGACCGTATACAACGAGGACTGGACTCTCGTTAAGGTTTTCAGACCTCTTCACATGCATCAAATTCTTGCACATTTAGATTATATTTATTTATCCATTCACATTGATTACTTCCTGCACTAGCAGCATGTAGGTCTACTGTATCTACTTAACCTTTACAATTAATGGAGGGGACATGTTAACGTATGGATAGTTATGATTTGCTGTTGGTGGTTCATTTGGATTGGGCATGAGTGGTTTGATGTGTTATTAATTTCTGTGTGTAAACTCAGAATAAGCTGGGTTCTGCCAGAGGGGGGCCATACCTGGGTGTCCACCTGAGAAGGAAGGACTTTATATGGGGTCACAGAGAGGATGTGCCCAGCCTCAAAGGAGCTGTGAAGAAGATCATGAGCCTCATGAAGAAAACCAAACTAGACAGAGTCTTTGTGGCCACAGATGCAGATGATGAAGGTACTGTTTTACTTTTGTGCAATTGAGATAGATTGATGTTGAATTTAGATGATGGAGTTGATAATAAAGCAATTCATAGTTGCAGCTAAAAGAAAATAACATACTTATAATGTTGTTATGAATTGGAATGCCCACAGTCGATGTCTGCGCCCCCTGTGGAAATCTAAATAGCAAAATAAAACATCTGCATAGAAATTTGCCTGTCGCACACCCGCATCTGCAGTGAAAGATGTCAGGGCTGGAGTGGTGTTTGTCAGACCATGAGACATCCCCAAAAGTCGCTCTTCTCACAAAATCGTCTGTAGCCTCCAAACGGTTTAGCCTACACACTATGATGACCCCTCTATAGAAGGGAGAACTCACGAACATGTTTTGCTCTAGGATGCCCACAGGCCTCAAGACTCATTAGTGCCAAAAATAAGGGGTTAAATGCATAACAAATGTTTCATGATCTTTCTTATATAGGACAGACATTATCTGTTATTCAATGTGTTTGTATGGGCTAATTGCAATGAGGCCAAAAATATTTTGATCAAATAATTGTTTATATTAATATTTCATATGTCTGTCCTGTGCAGAGCTGGCGGAGCTGAAGAGGATGTTACCAGAGATGATACGCTTTGAGCCCACCTGGGACGACCTGGAACTACTCAAAGACGGGGGTGTGGCTATCATCGACCAATGGATCTGCGCGCATGCCAGGTACAGCTCCCAGCTTACACTGCGTGCTTACAGTATATATTCCACCATTCAGATGAAAGTGTTGCACAATGTGTGCGTACTGTAGCGAGCTGTAATGAGTACAAATTATGCAGACGTTCTTGTGCTTTCCTTTTGTTGAAGTGCACATGTTAATCCCTAAGAGTCTACTGCTACGGCATAATATAACATAAGTCATAAAACCAAAAACATTTACAGAATAAAGGCCCAATTACTGGTAAACACATAACAGAAATGTGACCGTAATGAAACCAGGCTCTGTGCACAAGCCCACCGTGGGATAGTAACTGCGCCGCGTGGAAGTCACAGGCTAAATTAGGCTACATGCATAAATAAGGCTAAATACAGTGTACAGTAGCATGATGTTCTAAATGTCCATAAACAAGGCTATGCATAAACAGTCAATATGAAACTGATAATATTACCCCTGAAATGATGGGTGAGCTACACCAGACCGAAGGAGCTAGTATTACTAGCTAACATCTTGGCTTAGCTGGCTAGCAGTAGCATGACACACATGAAAGAAAAATACCACATAGATATGGTATATTTGAACTATCAACACTCAACTAAAGTAATGACATGTCAGACAGTACTTACTATTAGATGCACACACTAAAACACAGGTCAAATACAGATTGGTGAGGAACAGTCCAACTAGTCCATCCTCTTCTGACCACGATCTCACTCTGAAGACAGGAGCGGGTTTCAGAGAGTACGTTTACATACTGTTATGTTCCCCAGCAAGAAAACCAAATATGTCACTCAAACTGAAGGGGGAACTAACAAAGTGTCACTAACAACAACCAAAACAAAACAGGTGGGGTTTTAGCACGGGTTCTAAAAGACAGTCATGGGGGTGTCCACTGAAAGTTGACTAGCAACAACAACTAGAATCTCAAAGAAACCCACTAAATTTGCCCAAGAAGAGGCAAACAAAAGAAAAACCCACACCAAACTTAAAGTTAGAAAGCAAACCAAAAGTTTAGCAAAATGAAAACAGGGAAGATCAGATAAAATTGTTTTGAATTTAAAATGACGATTGCCAACTAAAGGTGTTGACACGCCACATCGCTCAAGACAACTGAAGCACTTGGCCAGCCAGTCTTAAATAGAACCTGGGCCAGCACATGTGAAACACCTTCCCAATAATGAGATGGTAACATACACTGACTATCGAAGTGACACCAATTGGTGCGCCCTACTAGCTAATGTGCTATACGTCCAACCTCAAAACATAACTGGAAAAACCAAACCCTGTAACACATGTGCACAGTAATAATTTGGCAGATTATGCAATAGTCATGTAAACACGTTACTCTGCTTATCTTAATCGGTGTAAGGTCAAAATCAAAGTAAGCCGACGCCGATTAAAAACACCGGGTTTTCTGAGAAATCTTTAGGATTATTAGGACATGTAAACACGTTTATTTTGATTGCCAATCTTCTGCAGTTAGAGTGCCATCAGGTAGTCTGAGTCTTGTTATATTGTATTTATGTTGAATATTTCTTGTTGGTTTGATACTTGTAAAAGTGACTTGTCTTTATTTCTTAGTTGCTCTTGGATGGATTAATAAAGTTGTACTGAATTGAATTCCTTCCATTTCCCAGGTATTTTATCGGAACATCCGTGTCGACCTTCTCCTTCCGTATCCACGAGGAGAGAGAGATATTGGGATTTGAACCCAAAACCACCTACAACCGCTTCTGTGGGGACAGTGAGAAAGAGTGTGAACAGCCCACACACTGGAAAATAGTCTACTGACTCATCAATGCAAAACCCCACTCAAGACCTCTTTAAAACATGCCAAAAGCAGTGTTGAAGTTGATATTTTTTTCATTTTTCATATATATATATGCTACCATTAAGTTTGGGGTCACTTAGAAATGTCCTTGTTTTTGAAAGAAAACCTTTTTATTTTTGTCCATTTAAAATAACATCAAATTGATCAGAATTACAGTGTAGATATTGTTAATGTTGTGAATGACTATTGTAGCTGGAAACGGCAGATTTTTTTAATGGAATATCTACATAGGCATACAGAGGCCCATTATCAGCAACCATCACTCCTGTGTTACAATGGCACATTCTGTTTATAATTTTAAAAGTCTAATTGATCATTAGAAAACCCTTTTGCAAGTATGTTAGCACAGCTGAAAACTGTTGTCCTGATTAAAGAAGCAATAAAACTGGCCTTCTTTAGACTAGTTGAGTGTCTGGACCATCAGCATTTGTGGGTTCGATTACAGGCTCAAAATGGCCAGAAACAAAACTTTCTTCTGAAACTCGTCCGTCTATTCTTGTTCTGAAGATCTCGTACAATGATGTGTACTACTCCCTTCACAGAACAGCGCAAACTGGCCCTAACCAGAATAGAAAGAGGAGTGGGAGGCCCTGGTGCACAACTGAGCAAGAATACAAGATTGCCTGCAATGACAACAAGCTCAGTCCGATGATGCTGTGACACACTGCCTCAGACCATGACGGACCCTCTACCTCCAAATCGATTCCGCTCCAGCCTCGATGTAACGCTCATTCCTTTGACGATAAATGTGAATCCAACCATCACCCCTGGTGAGACAAAACCGCGACTCGTCAGTGAAGAGCACTTTTTGCCAGTCCTGTCTGGTCCAGCAACGGTGGGTTTGTGCCCATAGGTAACGTTGTTGCCGGTGATGTTTGGTGAGGACCTGCCTTACAACAGGCCTACAAGCCCTCAGTCCAGCCTCTCTCAGCCTATTTTAGACAGTCTGAGCACTGATGGAGGTATTATGCGTTTTTGGTGTAACTCAGGCAGTTGTTGTTGCCATCCTGTACTTGTTCGGATGTACCGAACCTGTGCAGGTGTTGTTACACGTGGTCTGCCAATGGGGGGGACGATCAGCTGTCTTCCTGTAGCGCTGTCTTAGGCGTCTTACAGTATGGACATTGCAATTTATTGCCCTGGCCTCCTCTGCAGTCCTCATGCCTCCTTGCAGCATGCCTAAGGCACATTCACGGAGATGAGCAGGGACCCTGGGCGTCTTTCTTGTGTTTTTCAGAGTCAGTAGAAAGGCGTTATTAGTGTCCTAAGTTTTCATAACTGTGACCTTAATTGACTACCGTCTGTAAGCTGTTAGTGTCTTAACGGCCGTTCCATAGGTGCATGTTCATTAATTGTTTATGGTTCATTGAACAAGCGTGGGAGACAGTGTTAAAACCCTTTAAAATGAGGATCTGTGAAGTCATTCGGATTTTTACGAATTAACTTTGAAAGACACGGTCCTGAAAAGGGGACGTTAGATATTACATAAAAAATCAAACGTTTCCAGCTACAATGGTCATTTACAACATTAACCATGTCTACACTGTATTTCTGATCAATTTGATGTTATTTTAATGGACAAAAAAATTAGCTTTTCTTTCAATAACAAAGTCATATGTAAGGGGCCCCAAACTTAACGTGTGTGTATAATTGTGCAAACTGGGGTCAATTGACCACTGACTGAATGTGATGCTAAAATGGTCTGGGCAGTCAGATTATTTAAAAATCGCCACTTTAATTTGACCTGTTTACACTCATTGCATCTTTCTAATCAGTTTCTAGGTATGTTATTGGCCTTTTTTGGTGTTGTGTGAGAATGATCAAATCAAATCTGGCTGCAATCAATGGTATTTCAATTGCTGTGCGATTATTATTTTTTTTAAATAAGGGAACTATTTTTTGGTCATGTAACATGCACTGAAAGTGCAGTGTCTTCTATGACCAATTCATACTGTATTCGGTTGTGAGTCTACCTTATGTTGCATTATGGTGTATGATATTTTGTGAGCTTGAGGAACCTGTTTTTGTTTTGTTTTCCTTTGTGACTGGCCTATGATTGAAACTTGCTTGGTTGACATTTCAGTCTTCGAACAGAGAAAAACAGATATGTGGTTAAATATAGTATGTTGTTGATCCATTTTTTTTGTTCCCCGCATGACCTGTTTAAGGTAAGTTCAAAGCCATATAGTGAACATTGATTGACCAGGTAATTATGAAATAGAATATGATCTATATTTTATATGATCAGATAAAAACTACTTATTTTTTTTACAGATAAAATGATGATAATTTTGGGATTTTATTTTAATCTTTCCACTTGTATGACTGTCATTTTGGTAATTATTTAATTATAAATTATTTTCAAGAGTATCAATCAGAGCATTCATATTTTCGATGATTACATAAATCTTTTTCTTACAACAAAAGGACAGACTGACACAAAGCAGTCACTATCACCTGCCAATATGTTCTAAGGTGAACTGCAAAATTTATTTATTTATATAATTATATTATATAATTATATAATTATATTTATATATATATTATATATACAGTACCAGTCAAAGGTTTCGACACACCTACTCATTTCTTTATTTTTATTATGTTCTCCATTGTAGAATAATAGTGAAGACATGGTTTTTATATTCTTCAAACAAGCCACACTTTGCCTTGACAACAGCTTTGCACACACACTCTTGACATTCTCTCAACCAGCTTCATGAAGTAGTCACCTGGAATGTATTTCAATTAACAGGTGTCTTTTTAAAATGTGTACAATTTCTTTCCTTAATGCGTTTGAGCCAATCAGTTGTGTTGTGACAAGGTACTGGGGTTGCTCAACTAAAAGTTTTGAGATTATGCTGTGGGATTTAAGAGGTAATTTGCTGTTTAGTACGGTACCCTGTGCCACTACTTCATTGCTCCAGACCAGCACAAGGGGGAGTTAGAGCACTGATTATGCTTTTGGGTCCCAATGCACTACTGTGTCTAACTGACAATGATTGGGTGACATAAACCAAATAGAAAGTGATAATTGTGCACAAGTTCAAAATTTAATTTCAATAAACTGAATGATGAGGATGAAGAAGTGATTGAATTTAGAACAATAGTGTAAGAATTGCTATTCCTCTGTCCTGCAAACTTAGACTAGAATTAAGGTGTGGAAATGTTACATTTACATTTAAGTCATTATTTCTTATCCAGAGCGACTTACAAATTTGAATTCACCTTCTGACATCCAGTGGAACAGCCACTTTACAATAGTGCATCTAAATCATTTAAGGGGGGGAGAAGGATTACTTATCCTATCCTAGGTATTCCTTGAAGAGGTGGGGTTTCAGGTGTCTCCGGAAGGTGGTGATTGACTCCGCTGTCCTGGCGTCGTGAGGGAGTTTGTTCCACCATTGGGGGGCCAGAGCAGCGAACAGTTTTGACTGGGCTGAGCGGGAACTGTACTTCCTCAGTGGTAGGGAGGCGAGCAGGCCAGAGGTGGATGAACGCAGTGCCCTTGTTTGGGTGTAGGGCCTGATCAGAGCCTGGAGGTACTGCGGTGCCGTTCCCCTCACAGCTCCGTAGGCAAGCACCATGTTAGGTTTATTTAGCTTTTACTGTAGTACTGCAGCCTACTCCTGACCAGTGATGTTGTACATTGCCCGAGTGGCTCAGCTGTCTAAGATACAAACTGTGTTGCTCGAGATGCTGGTTTGGTACCCGTGCTGGCCGTGACCAGGAGACCCATGAGGCAACGGTAGGCTTTTGGTTTCTCTCCCTCTAAAAACCAAAATATATCATTCGAAATAACAAACTGGCTTTATTTACGAATTAGTAACAATGTCTCACCCCATGTTCAAAAATGGCCTTTTTCTCGCTCACTTTAGCTTATTTGAAAACCATAATCTCCAAAATATTGTTATTTTTTTCAAATCTAACAAAACAATCAACATTGAATAACTGGCATAATTGTGACATGCCACAAGCAAATATGTTCAATGACGAGGTGGCGAGATCTTAAATTTGTTGTGTGGATTTTTATTTGTATTTATTTCCTGATGGAGAGCATTGTCTGTTAGGATTTACCTGTACGATGTTCCCGCTATATGTTTATGCGTTTGTGTGTGTGTATGTACAAGTGTTATTGGAGTGGTTTGGATAGTTTCGTTGTGAATCAGTACATGTATGCACAATGCAGTCATCTTACCATTTTAAACGGGCCTGTGGTTCACCTTGTGAATGTCTTTTAGTTTTTTTGATTGGTCTTCACAATAAAACTACCTTAATCGGGGTCAGGGAAACTGGCCCTAAATCTCCTTTGGGCAATGACTTGATACTAATCTATTTTTATGAACAAGCCTGTGGTTTACATTGTGCATGTCTTTTTGTTTCATAGGTCTGCACCGGAAGCACCAAGTCTGACAGCTGGGAAACCAAAGGAGACAGTTCAGTACCATTTGAGTCTTGCAAATGCACCCAACATGAACAGGTGAGTTAATTAAAGGACATAACAGTTGCAAATGAGCAAATGTTGTGTGTGTGTGTGCGTCGTCATAAGAATGTTTTACTGTCATACACAAAAAATCAGCTCCTCCCGTGATGGCAATCGATGAACTTCACGTTTTTCAGCTTCGGCCCACCACCTACCAGCGCTGGGTTGTTATTAACCCAGCATTTTTGTGTGTATGTTCTCCCAGGGCAACCATTTGCATCCTGTAGTCTGAAAGGCATGGGCTGCATCCCAATTCTCCACCCTTTTAGCTCTATTGTTTAAAGCCAGGGGGCAGTAGTGTCTCCTCATCAGTCTCCTATCACTATGCTGGCTGAATACCAATCAGGAGTGTTGAGAGGTGTACTCAGGGATTGAGGTAGACAGACTGAAGTTTCATCCTTATTTCAGCACCACCAGTGTAGCCTGTGTCTGTGACCCAAATGGTACCCTATTCCCTTTATAGTGCACTACTTTTATAGGGCTCTGGTCAAAAGTAGTGCACTATATATGGCAGGGTTTCCCAAACTCGGTCCTGGTGCCCCCCTGGGTGCACTTGTTGGTTTTTGCCCTAGCACTGCACAGCTGATTCAAATCATCATAGCTTAATGATGAGTTGGTTATTTGGGGTGGGGGGGTAGCCTAATGTTACCCTGCTACCCTGGCTGACTGTTGTTTTATCGTTGGCTCAGTCTTTTCAGTGTCATGTTTTCATCTTTTGAATGTTGCTAAAGTGATTCTGTTTGATTTTGTCTCTATAGATGAGTTAGCTGACAACCTCACGAAATTGATGAGCACACTTCAATGAGTCAGAAGTCCGTGTGTTGTGATTCTGGATGGCCAGAAGCTAACCACAATGACAAGAAGTTGACATGTGGGGAATCGTAGGTGACTCGTTTAAGCTAGTTTTATGTGGTTCTTGATATTATGTCTTGTTCTGAGTTGTTTTTTTTGACTGATGTCCCGTCTATGCTCATATGGCAAAAAGAATTGCTAGCTAACTAATCAACAATTGTAACAATGTATTTGAGAGACAACAAGTGCTCATTGTGCAAATGTATTTATATTTTGAATAAACATTGGAGACTAAATATGGCTTATTTTTCTCTTGGTTCTCTCTAAAATCATATCTTGTTGCTAAAAGGAGTTACTATGCCTGTAAACAAAGAGAATTCTAACTTTCATTGGCATTCGTGAGATTGCTTCTATCTTGGTTGGGCATCAAAACCAAAGCCTGATGTTCCTGTCTCTGCCTGGCATACTTAAAGATACCTCAATGTTTATTACTTTCATTAACCTGAGTTATCTCTAGCCTGAGATAAAGTCAGTCTCCACATAATCCTGGTTATGTATTTACCCATCTTTTATTTGATAGATTTTCCTAAGCTGGCATTATTTAGCAGGGACAGACAGCAGCCCAATATAATGTGTCTAAAATGGCATGCTATTTCCTACTATGTGTTAAAATCTCAATATTTAGGTAAATCGGTCTATACATGCTGATTGGGGCTTAAATTAGATTTGGGTTTGATTGTTCAGGTTCACAATCAGCAATAGTTTTGGTAGTTTTGCTTGAAACAATCAGTATACATATGGTTAGATGTAAAGACATTTTTATATGTAAAGTTGATCATTTCATAACGAGGGCAGCAATTACTTTTGCTAGGACAAGACTCATGACAATAAACCTCAACCTGCCAATACTGCATGGTCAAAGCTGGAGAAGAGAAGCTCACTCACTTCCAAAAGATCTAAACCATTCGATTATGAGAGGGGGTGAAATCCAAAGTTGTGCTATATATTAATTGGCTATGTCATAGCACATTTTTCAAAATAAATATTGATACATTACTAGCTCTAACACTTTTAATCTGCAAAAATGGCAAATTAATGAGTGGGTGATGGTGATTTGAGATCAAAAGTGGGGTTGGGGCCAAAGGGCAAAGATTTTTTTAATTCACCTTTATTTAAGCAGGTAGGCCGTTTTGAGAACAAGTTCTCATTTACAACTGCGTCCTGGCCAAGATAAAGCAAAGCAGTTCGTCAAAACAACAACCCAGAGTTACACATGCGATAAACAAACATTCAGTCAATAACACAGTAGAAAAATCTATATACAGTGTGTGCAAATGTAGTAAGATTAGGGTGGTAAAGGCAATAAATAGCCCATAGTGGCGAAATAATTACAATTTAGCATTAACACTGGAGGGATAATGATGTGCAAGTAGGGATACTGGGGTGCAAAAGAGCAAAAGTAAATAACAATATGGGGATGAGGTAGTTGGGTGGCTATTTACAGATGGGCTGTGTACAGGTGCAGTGATCGGTAAGCTGCTCAGATAGCTGATGCTTAAAGTTAGTGAGGGAGATATAAGACTCCAGCTTCAGTGATTTGCAATTCGTTCCAGTCATTTGCAGCAGAGAACTGGAAGGAAAGGTGGCCAAACGAGGTGTTGGCTTTGGGGATGACCAGTGAAATATACCTGCTGAAGTGCGTGCTGTGGGTGGGTGTTGCTATGGTGACCAGTGAGCTGAGATAAGGAGGGGCTTTACCTAGCAAATACTTATAGATGACCTAGAGCCAGTGGTTGAAGCGAGGGCCAGCCAACAAGAGCATACAGGTCACAGTGATGGGTAGTATGTGGGGCTTGAGTGTTGGAGTGTTGGAGGCTATTTTGTAAATTAAATCGCCGAAGTCAAGGATCGGTAGGACAGTCAGTTTTACGAGGGTATGTTTAGCAGCATGAGTGAAGGAGGCTTTGTTGCAAAATAGGAAGCCAATGCTAGATTTAATTTTGGATTGGAGATAGTTTATAGTCTAGCCAGACACCTAGGTATTTGTAGTTGTCCACATATTCCAAGTCAGAACCATCCAGAGTAGTGATGCTAGTCGGGCGGGCAGAATGAATGAAGTATACAGAATGCAGTATACATTTGAGAAACCAAGGCTGTTGAGTCTGCCGATAAGAATGCAGTGATTGACAGAGTCGAAAGTCTTGGCCAGGTCGATGAAGACAGCTGCACAGTACTGTCTTTTATCGATGGAGGTTATAATATCGTTTAGGACCTTGAGCATGGCTGAGGTGCACCCAGGACCAGCTCGGAAACCAGATTCCATAGCGGAGAAGGTACAGTGGGATTCAAAATGGTCGTTGGTCTGTTTTGTTAACTTGGCTTTTGAAGACTTTAGAAAGGCAGTGCAGGATAGATATGTCTGTAACAGTTTGGGTCTAGAATGTCTCCCCCTTTGAAGAGGGCAGCTGCTTTCCAATCTTTAGGGATCTCAGATGATACGAAAGAGAGTTTGAACAGGCTAGTAATAGGGGTTGCAACAATTGCGGCGGATAATTTTAGAAAGAGAGGACCCAGATTGTCTAGCCCACCTGATTTGTAGTGGTCCAGATTATGCAGCTCTTTCAGAACATCAGCTATCTGGATTTGGGTGAAGAAGTGGAGGGGGGTGCCTTGGGCAAGATGCTGCAGGGGGTGCAGAGCTGTTGGCCGGGGTAGCCAGGTGGAAAGCATGGCCAGCCTTAGAAAAATGCTTATTGAAACTCTCAATTATCATAAATTTATCAGTGGTGACGGTGTTCCCTGTTTCCTAGCCTCAGTGCAGTGGGCAGCTTGTAGGACGGCCAGGGTGTTAAGCATATCCCAGTTTAGGTCACCTAACAGTACGAACTCTGAAGATAAATGGGAGCAATCATTTATATGGGAGTCCAGGGCACAGCTGGGGGCAGAAGGTGGTCTATAACAAGCGGCAACAGTGAGAGACTTATTTCTGGAAAGGTGGATTTTTAAAAGTAGAAGCTTGTTGTTTTGGTACAGACCTGGATAGTAAGACAGAACTCTGCAGGCTATCTCTGCAATAGATTGCAACTCTGCCCCCTTTGGCAGTTCTATCTTGATGGAAAATGTTGCAGTTGGGGTTGGAAATTTCTGAATTTTTGGTGGCCTTCCTAAGCCAGGATTCAGAGACGGGTAGGACATCAGGGTTGGCAGAGTGTGCTAAAGCAGTGAATAAAACAATCTTAGGGAGGAGGCTGCTGATGTTAACATGCATAAAACCAAGGCTTTTATGGTTACAGAAGTCAACAAATGAGAGCACCTGGGGAATAGGTGTGGTACTGGGGGCTACAGGGCCTCGGTTAACCTCTACATCACCATCACCAGAGTAGGGTACGGCTAAAGGCTATAAGAACTGGCTTTCTTGTGCGCTGGGAACAGAGAATAAAAGGAGCAGATTTCTGGGTGTGGTACAATAGATTCAAGGCATAATGTACAGGCAAGGGTATGGTGGGATGTGTGTACAGTGGAAGTAAACCTAGGCATTGAGTGATGATGAGAGAGATTGCATCTCTGGAGGCACCAGTTAAGCCAGGTGAGGTCTCCGCATGTGTGGGGGGTGGGACAAACGAGCTATCAAAGACATGTTGAGCATGACTGGGGGCTCTACAGTGAAATAAAGCAATATGTACTAACCGTGATGGCATATTGACATTTTATAAAACATTTATTTTACCTTTTTATTTAACCAGGCAATTCAGTTTAAGAACAAATTCTTATTTTCAATGACAGCCTATGAACAGTGGGTTAACTGCCTGTTCAGGAGCAGAACGACAGATTTGTACCTTGTCAACTCGGGGGTTTTGAACTCGCAAACTTCCAGTTACTAGTCCAACGCTCTAACCACTAAGCTACATTAGAGAGAGGCATAAGATGAGATGGGCAGAGATGGTCAGTTAGGTATGCACAGGACCTGAGGTCGAGGCTGGGGCCGACAGATAAACAAAAAGAAGTACCGCGTTAGTGAATAGTCCAGCAGGCATCATCTGTGTAGCCGAGTGACCATAGGGTCTAATGAGCAGCAATAGATGAGTCCGGGAGCAGTTCGGTAGTCGCTACTACGCAAGGCGAGCGGGAGACAACGGCGTTCAGAAACTAGTGGGCCGGGTCTAGCGGATGGGTCTCTGACAACGTCGTAAAAGCCTGTTGAAACCACAACGGACGATTACGTCGGCAGACCAGTTGTGATGGATCGGCGGGGCTCCGTGTCGACAATAAAGGGTCCAGGCCAATTGGCAAAAGAGGTATTATAGCCCAAGAAGTTAGCCTCGAACTAGGCCCATATACCAGCTATCTCAAGATTAACTGATAGTGGGGTGGTAGCAGCTGCCCATCTTCCCTTATGGCTCAGCACCATATACAGTGGGGAGAACAAGTATTTGATACACTGCCTATTTTGCAGGTTTCCCTACTTACAAAGCATGTAGAGGTCTGTCATTTTTTTTATCATAGGTACACTTCAACTGTGAGAGACGGAATCTAAAACAAAAATCCAGAAAATCACATTGTATGATTTTTAAGTAAATAATTTGCATTTTATTACATAAGTATTTGATCACCTACCAACCAGTAAGATTTACGGCTCTCACAGACCTGCTAGTTTCTCTTTAAGAAGCCCTCCTGTTCTCCACTCATTACCTGTATTAACTGCACCTGTTTGGAGAGAGAGAGAGAGAGAGAGAGAGAGAGCTGAAAATAGCTGTACAGCGATGTTCCCCTTCCGACCTGACAGAGCTTGAGAGGATCTGCAGAGAAGAATGGGAGAAACTCCCCAAACACAGGTCTGCCAAGCACCGTACCCAAGAATACTTGAGGCTGTTAAAGGTGCTTCAAAAAGGACTGAGTAAATGGTCTGAATACTTATGTGATATTTCCTTTTTCTGTTTTTCAAATCAGATTGTATTTGTCACATGCACCGAATACCACAGTGAAATGCTTACTTACAAGCCCCTAACCAACATGCAGTTTTAAGAAAATACCAACAAAAAAAAGTGAGCGATAAGTATAACTAATAATTCAAGAGCAGCAGGAAATAACTATAGCGGGCTATATACAGGCGGTATCAGTGTCGAGGTAATTCAAATCAGCAGTAGGGATCTGACGGCCTAGGCGGGTCCTCCCTCGATGTCCAGGTGGAGGAGGGTGGGGGACAGCATCAGCCAGGGGACCAGGAACCACCGGCCTGAGAAGGGGGACATGAAACTTAGGTCAGATACGGTAGTCACTGGGAAGCTGTAACCTATACAGCACCTCGTTGACCCTCCGGAGAACCTTGAACGGCCCCACAGACCGGGGGACTAGCTTCTTGCAGGGCAGGTGGAGTGGGAGGTTCCTGGTGGAGAGCCAGATGCGATCAACAGGATGGAACACGGGCGCGTCACTGCGGTGGCGATCCGCCTGCTCCTTCTGGCAACGGATGGCACGCTGGAGCCTCACATGAGCCTCACTCCAAACCTGCTCTGTGCGCCAGAACCATTCGACCACTGCAGGGGCCTCAGTCTCAAACATAACATCACTACATTTTAGGTATAGCAAACACAGCTAGCCAGCTAGCTAGCTAAACTTGGCCAGCTTGGCTTGTAGTATTACTAGCAAGCTCTGTTATGTCCGATTCGGTCTCTATATTGTTATGTACTGCACAACACTGCCTTGTGTAAAATGAGAGGTTATATTGCTAGCTAGCTACAAACTTACTCGTTTGTCATTTGCCCTCCTGAGTCCTGGTCCAGTTGGTCTAGGCTACCACAGCTGCTTGCTGTTTTCACAATTATTTTTCTTGCTGTTTTAACTCCTCTTCAGTCTATTGCCACTCAAATAAATAGGTCTATGTGTTCCTATGTAAAATAACATTAAAGAATGTTTTGTCGTCCAGCTCTTCTTGGAAAGAGGAATCATCAGAAGTTATTTAGCAATCTCGGATAGACAGTGCACGGTAACATAGCTCTAGTGAACCTGTAAACTTGTACCCTGTTTTGAAAAGCCTGCTTTCGAGGGTGGAAACAAGAAAGTAAGGCTCCCGTCAGGCTGTATTCTTTACAAAGCCAGGGAAAATGAGTCAACGTAGATATCCCACAATGTCCTGGCAGATAAGAACATCATTGAGACAAGTCCAATAGCTCTATTGAACAAGGACAACCAGATCCACTCACTGCTAGTGTGACCATGCAATTGGCAAAACACAAAGGCCACAATAAATTCCCAATCTAGCCCTTGTACCATCATGGCCAGCTGATTATACACAGCTTCCAATTGACTCATTCATCCCCCCTCCTCTCCCCTGTAACTATTCCCCAGGTTGTTGATGTAAATGAGAATGTGTTCTCAGTCAAGTTACCTGGTAAAATAAGGGTAAAATAAAATACAAATTATACAGGACCTACCGCCCCCCACCTACCGTCAACCAATCATGTCAATGCGGAGCTATACGGAGCCCTATGCTTTGTTCTGATTTGACCTCCGGAGGCTCCTCAACTGTGTCAAACCCTCCATATGGAGCCTCCTGATCGCATTTCTGGAGCAATTATAAATTCATATTTAAAACAACCCCCCCCACATGCACAGTAAACATTTTTTTTATATATATATAAACACAGTATATCACAAAAGTGAGTACACCTCTCACATTTTTGTAAATATTTGAGTATATCTTTTCATGTGACAACACTGAAGAAATTACACTTTGCAACAATGTAAAGTAGTGAGTGTACAGCTTGTAACAGTGTAAATTTGCTGGCCCCTCAAAATAACTCAACACACAGCCATCAATGTCTAAACCGCTGGCAACAAAAGTGAGTACACCCCTAAGTGAAAATGTCCAAATTGGGCCCAAAGTGTCAATATTTTGTGTGGCCACCATCATTTTTCAGCACTGCCTTAACCCTCTTGGGCATGGAGTTCACCAGAGCTTCACAGGTTGCCACGAGTCCTCTTCCACTCCTCCATGACGACGTCACGGAGCTGGTGGATGAGACCTTGCACTCCTCCACCTTCCCTTTGAGCATGCCCCACAGATGCTCAATAGGGTTTAGGTCTGGAGACATCCCTGGCCAGTCCATCACCTTTACCCTCAGCTTCTTTAGCAAGGCAGTGGTCGTCTTGGAGGTGTGTTTGGGGTCGTTATCATGTTGGAATACTGCCCTGCGGCCCAGTCTCCGAAGGGAGGGGATAATGCTCTGCTTCAGTATGTCACAGTACATGTTGGCATTCATGGTTCCCTCAATGAACTGTAGCTCCCCAGTGCCGGCAGCACTCATGCAGCCTCAGAACATGACACTCCCACCAACATGCTTGACTGTAGGCAAGACACACTTGTCTTTGTACTCCTCACCTGGTTGCCGCCACACACGCTTGACACTATCTGAACCAAATAAGTTTATCTTGGTCTCATCAGACCACAGGACATGGTTCCAGTAATCCATGTCCTCAGTGTGCTTGTCTTCAGCAAACTGTTAGCGGGCTTTCTTGTGCATCTTTAGAAAAGGCTTCCTTCTGGGACGACGGCCATGCAGAACAATTTGATGCAGTGTACGGCGTATGGTCTGAGCACTGACAGGCTGACCCCCCATCCCTTCAACCACTGCAGCAATGCTGGCAGCACTCATACGTCTATTTCCCAAAGAAAACCTCTGGATATGAAGCTGAGCACGTGCATTCAACTTCTTTGGTCGACCATGGCGAGGCCTGTTCTGAATGGAACCTGTCCAGTTAAACCGCTGTATGGCCACCGTGCTGCAGCTCAGTTTCAGGGTCTTGGCAATCTTCTTATTGCCCAGGGCCATCTTTATGTAGAGCAACAATTCTTTTTTCAGATCCTCAGAGAGTTCTTTGCCATGAGGTGCCATGTTGAACTTCCAGTGACCAGTCCAACTATAGGCCCATATCAAAATTGTCTGTACTGTCAAAGGTACTGGAGTCCTTAGTTAGTAGGCAGCTAAAGACCTACTTCCAAGAAAACAACATCTTAAATGGAATGCAATCAGGTTTTAGGTCTGGCCACAGCACTGTTTCAGCAACATTGAAGGTTTTAAATGACATCCACTGTGCTCTTGATAAGAAATTACATAGCGTGTCTGTTTTTATTGATTTTATTGAAGGCTTTTGACACCGTGGACCATGCTGTGTTAGTGCAAAGGTTAAAATGTTGTGGAATTACTGGTCATGCGCTAGATTGGTTTATAAATTAACTATCAAATCGTACACAATGTGTAATGGTGGATGGTTGTAAATCTGAGTCCATAGAGGTGTGCTCAGGTGTTCCGCAAGGTTCTATTTTGGGCCCACTGTTGTTCATTTTTTATATCAACAACATTGGGGATCTTATTGAAACAGCGGATGTTCATTTTTATGCAGATGATACTGTTCTTTATTCAAGTGGTAGTATAGTAGTTTATCTTTAGCTTTTGAAAATGCCCAAAGAGCATTTAACATCATACATCAGAATCTGCATGATTTAAAGCTGATTCTAAATTCGGGTAAAACAAAATGCATGGTATTTTCAAATGCCAGGCATGTTACAAATCATGACATTGCTACATTGGCTGGACATAGTATAGAGAAAGTTAAAGTGTACACATATTTGGGTGTGTGAGTTGATGATAAGCTGAACTTCATTGTGCATGTAGATAACTTGATGAGGAAGCTCAAGCTGAAAATACAATTTTATTACCGGCATAAGGCTTGTTTTTCTTTTGAGGCCAGGAAGGAGCTGGTACGATGTACATTGCTGTCGGTTTTAGATTGTAGTGATGTTATGTATATGCAGGCCTCAGCCACTACCCTGAGAGCAATTGATTCAGTGTATCATGCAGCCCTCAGGTTCATTACAAATCAGAAAAGTTGAACACATCATTGTGATCTCTACAGCGCTGTTGGCTGGTCGTCATTGACCTTGTGTAGGCTTAAACACTGGTATACAGTGATTTATAAGTCCATATTGGGTAAAATGCCATTTTATCTCTGTTCTTTTTTTAGTCAGGTCAGTAAAAAAATATCAATTACGGTCCCATTCTGATTTGATTCTAACAGTACCAAAAATTAGAACAGGTCATGGTAGAAATAGTTTTAGTTACTTAGCACCGTGGTCCTGGAATTCTCTCCTTGTCACGCCCTGACCGTAGAGATCCTTTTATTCTCTATGTTTGTTTGGTCAGGGTGTGCCTCGGGTGGGAAAGTCCATGCTTTCTGGTTCTTTGTTTTTGGCCCTGTATGATTCTCAATCTGGGACAGCTGTCTATCGTTGTCTCTGATTTTGAATCATACTTAGGCAGCCATTTTTCCTTTTCTCATTTGTGGGTTGTTGTCTTTTTTAGTGGCATGTGTACAGAGCTTCACGTTCATGTTGTTTATTGTTTTGTTGGCTCCATTTAAAATAAAAGAATGTACACTTACCACGCTGCACCTTGGTCCGGTCATTTCCTTGACGACAATCGTGATACTCCTTGACATTTTAAAATCTGATGACCTGGTTTCGTTGGTGGAGTTTAAACACTTGATCGATGTATATATCATAGAAGAGTGTAATTGTTTTTAGGCCAGCTGTTTTTAGTCAAGATGTTTGAGTTTTTAATGTAATATGTAATTGTTGCACTGTATGTGTGTTTATAGTTTTGTTTAATGATGTGTTAGTGTATGTAAGTTGTTTTGTCTGAAACGTTGTTCCCCGTGCTGCTATTGGACTAGGTCTCTCTTGGAAAAGAGATATTATCTCAATGAGAAAAAAAATGAAAAATAAAGGACAAATTAAAAAATTAAAGATATTTGTGACCAAGCTTTATCTTCCTGACTGATGTCTTGAGATGTTGCTTCAATATATCCACATAATTTCCCATCCTTATGATGCTATCTATTTTGTGAATTGCATCAGTTCCTCCTGCACCAAATCACCACCACAACATGATGCTGCCACCCCCGTGCTTCATGGTTGGAATGGTGTTCTTTGGCTTGCAAGTGTCCCAATTTTTCCTCCAAACATAACAATGGTCATTATGACCAAACAGTTATTTTTTTAGTTTTTTTTCAGACCAGAGGACATTTCTTTGTCCCCATGTGCAGTTGCAAACCATAGTCTGGCTTTTATATGGCGGTTTTGGAGCAGTGGCTTCTCCTTGCTGAGCGGCCTTACAGGTTATGTCGATGTAGGACTCGTTTTACTGCGGATATAGATATGTTTGTACCTGTTTCCCCCAGCATCTTCACAAGGTCCTTTGTTGTTGTTCTGGGATTGATTTGCACTTTTCACACCAAAGTACGTTCATCTCTAGGAGACAGAACACATCTCCTTCCTGAGTGGTATGACGGCTGCATGTTCCCATGGTGTTTATACTTGCGTACTATTGTTTGTACAGATGAACGTGGTACCATCAGGCATTTGGAAATTACTCCCAAGGATGAACCAGACTTGTGGAGGTCTACATTTTTTTCTCTTTAGGTCTTGGCTGATTTCCTTTGATTTTCCCATAATGTCAAGCAAAAAGGCATTGAGTTTGAAGGTAGGCCCTGAAATACATCCACATGTACACCTCCAATTGACTCAAATTATGTCAGTTAGCCTATCAGAAGCTTCTAAAACCATAACATCAATTTATGGAATTTTCCAAGCTGTTTAAAGGCACAGTCAACTTAGTGTTTGTAAACTTCTGACTTATTGGAATTGTGACACAGTGAATTATAAGTGAAATAATCTGTCTATAAACAATTGTTGGAAAAATTACTTGTGTCAAGCACAAAGTAATGTCCTAACCGACTTGCCAAAACTATAGTTTGTTTTATTGACTCCAACCTAAGTGTATGTAAAGTTCTGACTTCAACTCTAATTAAAAGTTTACACTATTCATTTATGGCAAAGATACTTATACAGAGCATTCGGGAAAGTATTCAGACCCCTTCCCTTTTTCCACATTTTGTTACGTTACAGCCTTATTCTAAAATGGATTTAAAAAAAATGTTGCCTCATCAATCTACTGTACACACAATACCCCATAATGACAAACGGAAACCGTTTTTTAGAAACTTCCCAAATACAGGTGTGCCAAGCTTTTTTGTTGTTGTTATTATATATTTTTCAATTTAACTAGGCAAGTCAGTTAAGAGCAAATTCTTATTTACAATTACAGCAGTGCCTTAGACCGCTGCGCCACTCGGGAGCCCAAGCTTGTAATGTCATACCCAACAATCAATTTTTTCGCATTTTAAATTTGCAAAAAATTCTAAAAGCCTGTTTTTGCTTTGTCGTTATTTTTTCCATTATGACGGAAAAAAAATATTAGACATTTTCTACTAAGGCTGTAATGTAGTCAAGTGGTGTGAATAGTTTCAAATGCATTGAATGTCTCCACTTTCACATGTGTCTGGTGTTAAATAGTTACTGGCTAGTTATGTCTTCAGCCAGCATGGAGCAAAAGTGGGGGAATGGTCGTTCAAACCAGTTGTCATGTCAACACATTCATCAGTGCTGTTTCGAATTGCATCGCAAGAGATGTGCCAAACAGGAGCTGTATACAAAAATAAATACATTTGTAACCATGTTTTCACCCACAGGTTCTATGTGTAAAGTCATACTGTATATAAAAAAAATCTATGATGGAAACAGGACATTTTGGTACAATTTTATAAACTGTGACAGGTAATTAGTTTTTTCGACATATTTTGTGTTGATAAAATTCATTGGTGGGATTTTTTGTGTTCATTATGCGAAAAATGTTGGTGGAAACGCTTTTATGGACAAATATTGATATAATAACCATCATATCAAAGTAGACTTGGAGTTCCGCGGTGACATTTTGTGTGGTTCTCCCACTACGACTCATCGAGAAAGCATGCAGTTTATTATTTTGCATTTCTACCCCCCCCCCCAAAAAAAAATATTATGGTGATTTTTTTTTTGCCCCAAAAAGGCTATTTTACATTGGAATCAGAATGACTGCTCGGGACCTTAAAATTCTGGTCTCAAATTTGCTGCATATGAAGTGCAGCAGGATTCACCCACCCACAACCTGAGCTAGGTTTGGTTATTTTGAACAGAGAGGAACTGACAGAGCAGAGAGGAGAACCCTGTTTAGAGCAAGATGTTACCCAGTTCTTTCATCATCATCATAATTTTTAAAGACCTCTTGAGTTTTTATGAAATCTTAACTTTCTCTGACCTTAGATGAGAAATCTGAATCAGTAGTTGATATTTGCTGTGTCTACTGTTGCCAATTTGCCTTAATTGAGTAAGCTATGCAGTGTGGAAGTCTCCCGACCACACACACACACACACACACACACACACACAGTTCTAGTTTTGTTCTGCCTATGATGTGAGTCTCAAATGCTGTGTTTTTTTAAAAGTTGACTTTTAACTTTTCCCTCAGACGAGAATTCAAAATCACTCATATTTGTTATGTCTACTATCATTACATAAATTTGTATCATTGTTTAGACCAATTAATGAGGAGGCACCAAATACACAGTAGGTGATAATCTTAAAGGACTCCAGCTAGTAACTATGAATCTGTCTGACAACCCCATGATGCTTCTAAACAATCCCTCGAACAATATTTATTTATCACTGAGACATTTCAATAGCAGGAAGCAGCTGGTTTGATTCATAAATTGTAAGGAGAGCTCTGGCAGGGGGTGTTGGCAAACAGTAATTGCTTCTTCGTGGTGCTGGAAGTTGGAACATCTGGAGTTGGAACATTTCTGTTTGCGAGAGATCATTTATTATGAATGAAATGCTGTTTGTTGTGGGTTTCTCCGCTGAACCATTCAGAGTAATTACTGGCTCTGCTGGCATGGAAAACTAACATTGTCTCCAGGCCTGTCAAATAAGGACAAAGGACAGTTTGTAGCAGGACTAATAAACATGGGACATTTGGCTCTGCCTAGAAGGCCAGCATCCCGGAGTCGCTTCTTCACTGTTGGTGTTGAGACTGGTGTTTTGCAGGTACTATTTAATGAAGCTGCCAGTTGAGGACTTTTAAGGCATCTGTTTCTCAAACTAGACACTCTAATGTACTTGTCCTCTTGCTCAGTTGTGAACCAGGGCCACCCACTCCCCTTTCTATTCTGATTAGAGCCAGTTTGCACTGTTCTCTGAAGGGAGTAGTACACAGCGTTGTACGAGGTCTTCAGTTCCTTGGTAATTTCTCGCATGGAATAGCCTTAATTTCTCAGAACAAGAATAAACTGATGAGTTTCAGAAGAAAGTTATTTGTTTCTGGCCATTTTGAGCCTGTAATCGAACCCACAAATAATGATGCTCCAGACACTCACCAAGTCTAAACAAGGCCAGTTTTATTGCTTCCTTAATTAGCACAACAGTTTTCAGCTGTGCAAACATTTACCACATTAACCTATCTGGGATAGGATAACCCTACCACTGAGCTATCAACTTCTTCAACGACATGGTAGGACTACGCCAACACATCATGCACAGTTAGCTGATACAATACATTTCCTCCAACTTTGCTACATTGTCCAAAAATTGATAGCCAGGAGGAATTCTACATTGCTCATCCTGCACCTCCTTTATACAGTCAATGACAGAACTATGAAAATTGAGCACATAACCCTAATTGCTCCTGTAAGTCACTCTGGATAAGAGTGTCTGTTAAATCACTAAAATGTAAATGTTAACTGAAACCATTTTCAAACGATATTTCCCCTGAAAATATATGTTGTTCAGACTGTTGTTCTGATTGCATTTTTTATATTGAAGAGGTTTCTGATTCCATTACTCTTTAGGCTTGATAAACATTGAACTTCATAGGTAAACAAAGAAGGGTTTTGAAAGGCAACTTCCTTTCAATATTGTTCAATAATTAAACTATTTCGTTGTTTACCTAGTTGACATCCCATGGATTGAGACATACTGTAGATATTTAAACTCTTGCAAGAAGTGCTGATCCCTCTCTTTCTCTCTCTCAAAAAACACATACATTTTTTTTTATGAAACATTGAATTTGGCCTTACTGCTATTAGGCCATAGAAATGCTTTTAATAACATATTTATACATGGAAGAACAGATAGTCAAAAATGTAATCAAAAGGAAGTATGTCTGACAGATAGAAGAAAGCTCAGAAAAAAAGATATGCTGTAAGAATACACTTACACTACATTACCAAAAGTTTGTGGAAACCTGCTCATCAAACATCTCATTCCAAAATCATGCGCATTAATATGAAATTGGTCTCCCTTTGCTGCTATAACAGCCACCACTCTTCTGGGAAGGCTTTCCACTAGATGTTGGAACATTGCTGCAAGCACTTCCTTCCATTCAGCCACAAGAGCATTAGTGAGATCGGGCTCTGATGTTGGGCGACTCGGCCGGTCTCACAGTTGGCTTTTCCCCTTCCTCCCAAAGATGTTTGATGGGGTTGAAGTCAGGGCTCAAGTTCTTCCACACCGATCTGGACAAACCATTTCTGTATGGACCTTGCTTGGTGCGCGGGGGCATTGTCGTGCTGAAACAGGAAAGTTCCTTCCCCAAACTGTTGCCACAAATTTGAAAGCACAGATTCATCTACAATGTTATCATATGCCGTAGCGTTAAGATTTCCCTTCACTGGAACTAAGGGGCCTAGCCCTAACCATGAAAAACAGCCCCAGACTATTATTTATCTTCTATCAAACTTTACAGTTGGTTCTATGCATTGGGGCAGGTATTGTTCTCCTGGCATCCGCCAAACCCAGATTAGTTCTTCGGACTGCCAGATGGTGAAGCTTGATTCATCACTCCAGAGAAAGCGTGTTATTGCGAATGGTGATATTAGGCTTGTGTGCGGCTGCTCAGCCATGGAAACCCATTTCATGAAGCTCCCGACAAACAGTTATTGTGCTAACATTGCTTTACACGCTTCAGCACAGTGGCATCCTATGATGGTGCCACGTTGAAAGTCACTGGGCTCTTCGGCAAGGCCATTCTACTGCCAATGTTTGTCTATGGATATTGCATGGCTGTATGCTCGATTTTATACACCTGCCGGAAATGGGTATGGCTGAAATAGCCAAATCCACTAATTTGAAGGGGTGTCCAGATACTTTTGTATATATAGTGTGTGTGTGTGTATTGCCGTATATACTGTAGATTATGATACCTAAGGGTCCATTTTCCCTCTATAACCTCTACTGTGTGTGTTGCAGTATGAAGGAGTGTGAGGCTCTGTGTACACTCTGGTCATCACGGCGATGGGCCAGTTCAGGTGTCTGGGCTCCCTGCAACACATCAAGAACCTGTCAGTGGATTCTCCCACCCCCCCCCTCTCCTCCCTCTCCCATTCCCCTCACCATGTCCTTCCCCTCCCACTCTCATTCCCTTTCAGCTAGTCATTAGTCAGTCTGGGCTGCTTGAAGATTTGTTTGTGCTGCTTTTCCAACTCCTATGATGGTTGTTGTTTGGCATGACAATGGCCAAATGAGATCTGAAACCAGACTATTTCTATTGTTCTCTGACTCACCTTTTGTTCCATGTACCCTATGCCTATACATAAAATTATCCAGTGTTAATAACATTTAAAAAATGAACACAGAGTTTTAAATCATATAGACACCGGAACAGTGTTAAATTAACACAATGCGTAGTGTAAAGCGTTTTTCAGATATAGTGGGGCAAAAAAGTATTGTCAGCCACCAATTGTGCAAGTTCTCCCACTTAAAAAGATGAGAGAGTCCTGTAATTTTCATCATAGGTACACTTCAACTATGACAGACAAAATTAGAAAAAATATCCAGAAAATCACATTGTATGATTTTTTATGAATTTATTTGCAAATTATGGTGGAAAATAAGTATTTGGTCAATAACAAAAGTTTATCTCAATACTTTGTTATATACCCTTTGTTGGCAATGACAGAGGTTAAACGTTTTCTGTAAGTCTTCAAAAGGTTTTCACACATTGTTGCTGGTATTTTGGCCCATTCCTCCATGCAGATCTCCTCTAGAGCAGTGATGTTTTGGGGCTGTTGCTGGGCAACACGGACTTTCTATGGGGTTGAGATCTGGAGACTGGCTAGGCCACTCCAGGACCTTGAAATGCTTCTTACGAAGCCACTCCTTCGTTGCCCGGGTGGTGTGTTTGGGATCATTGTCATGCTGAAAGACCCAGCCACGTTTCATCTTCAATGCCCTTGCTGATGGAAGGAGGTTTTCACTCAAAATCTCACGATACATGGCCCCATTCATTCCTTCCTTTACACGGATCAGTCGTCCTGGTCCCTTTGCAGAAAAACAGCCCCAAAGCATTATGTTTCCACCCCCATGCTTCACAGGTATGATACCAGATAGGTATGGTGTTCTTTGGATGCAACTCAGCATTCTTTGTCCTCCAAACACGACGAGTTGAGTTTTTACCAAAAAGTTCTATTTTGGTTTCATCTGACCATATGACATTCTCCCAATATTCTTCTGGATCATCCAAATGCTCTCTAGCAAACTTCAGACGGTCCTGGAAATGTACTGGATTAAGCAGGGGGACACGTCTGGCACTGCAGGATTTGAGTCCCTGGCGGCGTAGTGTGTTACTGATGGTAGGCTTTGTTACTTTGGTCCCAGCTCTCTGCATGTCATTCACTAGGTCCCCCCGTGTGCTTCTGGGATTTTTGTTCACCGTTCTTGTGATCATTTTGACCCCACGGGGTGAGATCTTGCGTGGAGCCCCAGATCGAGGGAGATTATCAGTGGACTTGTATGTCTTCCATTTTCTAATAATTGCTCCCACAGTTGATTTCTTCAAACCAAGCTGCTTACCTATTGCAGATTCAGTCTTCCCAGCCTGGTGCAGGTCTACAATTTTGTTTCTGGTGTCCTTTGACAGCAAATTTTTGTTTTCTATTGTACATACTTCTTTCCATATGAAATATTCTAGTTTAATTATATCTGGGATATAAAGAAGGATTTTATCGAACAAAACGACCATTCATGTTGTAGCTGGGACCTTTGGGATTGCAAACAGAGGAAGATTTTCAAAAGTAAGTGATTTATTTAATCACTATTTGTGATTTTATGTAGCCTGTGCTGGTTGAAAAATATGTTGATGTGGGGTGCCGTCAAACAGTTGCATGGTATGCTTTCGCTGTAAATGTCACGCCCTGGTCAAAATGTATTATGTTTATCTTCATTTATTGGGTCAGGCCAGGGTGTGACATGGGTTTATTGTGGTGTGTTTTGTCTTGGAGTTTTGTGGGGTGTATAGCATAGTCTATGGCTGCCTGAGGCGGTTCTCAATCAGAGTCAGGTGATTATCGTTGTCTCTGATTGGGAACCATATTTAGGCAGCCATATTCTTTGAGTGTTTTGTGGGTGATTGTTCCTGTCTCTGTGTTCAGTTTCACTAGATAGGCTGTATAGTTTTTTCACGTTTCTGTCTGTTGTTTTTTGTACATTTCAGTATTTTCATGTCTAGTCATTTTTCTACAATAAATATGAGTAACCACCACGCTGCATTTTGGTCCGCTCCTCCTTCAACAGAGGAACGTCGTTACAGAATCACCACCACAACAGGACCAAGCGGCGTGGTGACAAGCAGCGGCAGCAGGAGCAGCGAAAGGAGGAATGGACATGGGAAGATGTTTTGGAAGGCAAGGGTTGTTACACTTGGGAGGAGATACTGGCTGGAAGAGATCGCCTCCCATGGGAACAGGTGGAGGCATTTAGGAGAGCAGAGGCAGCCGGAGAGAGGAGCCGGCGATACGAGGGAACACGGTTGGCTAGGAAGCCCGAGAGTCAGCCCCAAAAATTTCTTGGGGGGGCTCAGGGAGAGTGTGGCAGAGTCAGGAGTCAGACATGAGCCAACTCTCCCTGTTTATGGTGAGGAGCCAAGGAGGAGACCAGAACCAGAGCCGGTGTTGGAGGTGAGCGAAGCAGAGACTGTGAAGGAGTTAATGGGGAAATTGGAGGAGAGAGAAATGAGGGAGTTGCTGTGTTGGTGCTTTTTGCATGGAATTCGCCCGACGGAACGTGTCAGGGATTTGATGGCACCTGGGTCAGCGCTCCATACTCGTCCTGAGGTGCGTGTTAGTCGGCTGGTGAAGTTGGTGCCAGCCTCACGCACAAGGCCTCCTGTGCACATCCCTAGCCTTGCACGTCCTGTGCCAACACTGCTCTCAAGATCTCCAGTACGCCTTCACGGTCTAGCCCATCCTGTGCCACCTCCACACACCAGCCCTCCGGTGGCAGCTCCCCGCACCAGGCTTCCTGTGCGTGTCCTCGGCCCTGTACCACCAGTGCCAGCACCACGCATCAGGCCTACAGTGCGCATCGCCTCTCTAGCGCTACCGGAGCCTTTCTCCTCTCCTGCGCTGCCGGAGTCTCCCGCCTGTTCAGCGCTGCCCGAGCCTTCCTCCTCTCCTGCGCTGCCGGAGTCTCCCGCCTGTTCAGCGCTGCCCGAGCCTTTCTAGGCTGTATAGTTTTTTCACGTTTCCGTCTGTTGTTTTTTGTACATTTCAGTATTTTCATGTCTAGTCATTTTTCTACAATAAATATGAGTAACCACCACGCTGCATTTTGGTCCGCTCCTCCTTCAACAGAGGAACGTCGTTACAGTAAAGCCTATTGTAAATCGGACAATGCAGTTAGAGTAACAATAATTAAGCTTTTAATCGATATAAGCTACTTGTATGTTCATAAATGTTTAATATGATGATTATTTATTTGAATTGCGCACCCTCCAATTTCACCAGATGTTTCGACAGGTGTCCCGCTGATGGGATGTCTATCCCTATTAAAAAAAATACATTTCCTTCACATTGAGTTGAGCAGGCTGTTGATTGTGGCTGTCGTACACGCTGATCCAGAGCATTTCAAACATGCTCATTGGGTGGCATGTCTGGTGAGTATACAGGCCATGGAAAAACTGGGACATTTTCAGCTTCTAGGAATTGTGTACAGACCCTTGCAACATGGGGCTGTGTATTGTCATACTGAAACATGAGGTGATGGCAGTGGATGAATGGCATGACTATGGCCTCAGTATCTCATCACGGTATCTCTGTGCATTCAAATTGCCATTGAGAAAATGCAATTGTGTTTGTTGTTCATAGCTTTTGCCTGCCCATACCATAATCACCTTCACCATGGGGCACTCTGTTTACAATGTTTACATCAGCAAACCACTCACCCACATGACACCATACACATGGTCTGCAATTGTGTGGCTGGTTGGACGTACTGCCAGATTCTGGAGACGGCTTATGGTAGAGAAATTAACAGTCAATTATCTGGCAACAGCAACATCTGTGGCATTGTGTTGTGTGACAAAATGGCACATTTTATTGTCCTCAGCACAAGGTGCACCTGTGTAATTAGCATGCTGTTTAATCAGCTTCTTGCTATGCCACACCTGTCAGGTGGATGGATTGTCTTGGCAAAGGAGAAATGCACACAAACAGGGATGTCAACAAATTTATGGCCTAAATTGGAGAGAAATTATCTTTTTGTGTGAATAAGACATTTCAGGGATCTTTTATTTCAGCTCATGAAACATGGGACCAACACGTTACATGTTGCGTATATTTTTGTTCATTGTAAATTGAAGAGTGACCACCAATGACTGAATTTGTTAGTGATTGAGACATGGTTGTTGCTGTCATCCATTTTATTTATATTTTGTTTTTTTTAAACAATATATAACATACACATACAAAGAACAACAACATCATCACACAAACATCAACTACTTCATACCTGCCCAGACCTACGTGCTCACACCCCCATCTCCAGCGCCGCGTCACTCTTCGCCACTTGGCCTAAAACTGCACCATTTTGTTTCTCTTTGTCGCCCACGGAGAGATAATAAAGAATCTTACCTTTCCATTGTGCTAATGAGTGCAGACGTGTAAAATGATACAGATGTGTAAAAATGGTGCCGATAGAGATGGTCTCCTCAATTCGCGTTCTAAGGAAAATATGCAGTATTTTTTTTATGTATTATTTACAAGCATTTCGCTACAATCGCATTAACATCCGCTAACCATGTGTTTGTGACCAATAGCATTTGATTTGATGACGGATGATTGGTTGATTTCCAGTTTTTAATAAGTATACGTTATTGTACGATGATTGACGAGAAAAGCATCGTCCAACCCACAGGATATCTCACTGTACCCTCACTTGCCATGTCCTGAAATATGCAGGCAGATAAATGTACAGAAATGTACATTGTAATACTTCTGACCGGCAACTTTCTAACTCTGCTCCAAAACTTTAGGACTTTGCAACATTCCCAGAGGACATGCATTATTGAGTCATTGTTAGTTTTAGACTTAAGACATGACTCTGCCGTTGTGCTGTAGAATTTGTGAATTTTGTCTCTTGTATAATAAATTATATACATTTGTTTATACTGGATTAAGTGTACATTTTCAGTAACTGTAATTGTGTTGCTTTTGTTCCAACATTCCCTCCATCTTGTGCCAATATCAGTTATTTTTAGGTCTTGGATCCAATAGTTTATCTTTTTTTCTTAGATAGGCTCTCTGCAAGGTTTACTAGAAAGGAATTTGAATATCCTTTCCTGACTCAAATAGGATTCCCTCAAGATTGCTCTGATGTCCAAAACATTTCAAAAAAACATTTTGTAATATAAAACTTTTAAGTTGCATGTTTTTGAAAATATATACGTTGGTCAATTTCCCAGAATGCCTTGCCTTTCTAGTAAATTGTAGAGTTACCACCGATGACTGAATTTTCTAGTGACAGAGACATGGCTGCTGCATTCATTCATTGTAAGTCACTGAGATCTTAAGTGAATGTGTCATTGTGAAAGAGGAAAATATATTTAAAGTTTCTGAACAGTTAAAATCATGTTTTTCATGAAATGGGATGATGTTTGAAGGACACCAGATCAAGGTATGATGATTAAAGTATGACAAATGACTGTTGCGTCTACATTGATAAAATTTGGTCATAATGTCAAACACATGGATTCCGTATTAAGGGGACAAGGTGACATCACCTTAACTCTCATTTTAATACACCAATGGTGACGTGATATTCTCTTGCCTGATTTAAATAAGTACCGCCTTGTAACCAACTTTGGAGAAATTGTGTGTTTGCAGAGGGGCATGGTTAATATAGCTATATAGTTACTCTACTTTATCTATTGCAAAGATACTTATATGTTTGCAGTGTTGGGGCGTAACTGACTAAGTTACCAGCAACAATATTGGAATCAGATTACAGATACTACATGATCACTTTGAGGATTACATTTAGATTCAGAAAGAATGTTTGCAAAAAAAAATCTGACACTTCTCTGTTTTCTCAAAGACATTCAAATCAGCATTTTAAAAAAGCGCAAGTTTAAGTTTGTCTGACCATAAGTCAGAGATCACAATGATGACACACCAAATGGGTTTGATGGATTGTAGGAAAACAACAGGAATAGGCTTTCGTAGACTCAAATGATCAAATCTAATTTTATTGGTTACATACAAGTGTTTAGCAGATGTTAATGTGGGTGTAGCGAAATGCTTGTAAAACTACAGTCCAAACGATGTCTTCCAATGGTTCGACTGCTGTCGACATCCAAAGATTATCCAACTTGAATAAACGCTTGGAGGTAAGGATGATCGCAGTAGTGTAGTCTACGGAGATATGGATATCACTTATTGTTGATATCTATATAGCTCATTGTTATGAACCACACTGTGGTTGTTGTGAATGGCTGTTCACAAGTGTAAATGTGTATTTGAACTCCTCTGTCAGGAGGAATGGGCCAAAATTCACCCAACTTCTTGTGTTGAAGCTTGTGGAAGGCTTCCCGAAACGTTTGATCCAAGTTAAACAATGTTAAAGGCAATACCACCAAATACTAATTGAGTGTATGTAAAATTATGACCCACTGGGAATGTGATGAAAGAAAAAAAAGCTCAAATAAATCATTCTCTCTACTATTATTCTGACATTTCACATTCTTAAAATAAAGTGGTGTTCCTAACTGAACTAAGACAGGACAGGGAATTTTTACTAGGATTAAATGTCAGGAATTGTGAAAAACTGAGTTGAAATGTATTTGGCTAAGGTGAATGTAAACTTCCGACTTCAATTGTGTCCAGTATGACTCAAACGTTTGGACACATCTACTCATTCAAGGGTTTTTCTTTGTTTTGACTATTTTCTACATTGTATAATAATAGTGAAGACATCAAAACTATGAAATGGCACATATGGAATCATGTAGTATCCAAAAAAGTGTTAAACAATTCAAAATATATGTTATATTTGAGATTCTTAAAAGTAGCCACCCTTTGCTGGAATGCTTTCCACACAGTCTTGAAGGAGTGCCCACATATGCTGAGCAATTGTAGACTGCTTTTCCCAAACCATATCAATTTGTTTGTGGCCACGTGATTATAGAGGCCACATCATCTGATGCAGCACTCCATCACTCTCCTTCTTGGTCAAATAACCCTTACACCGCCTGGAGGTGTGTTGGGTCATTGTCCTGTTGAAAAACAAATGATAGTCCCACTAAGCACAAACCAGATGGGATGGCGTATCGCTGAAGAATGTTGATGTAGCCATGCTGGTTAAGTGTGCCTTGAATTCTAAATAACACACAGAGTCACCTGCAAATCACCCCCACTCCATCACACCTCCTCCTCCATGCTTCACTGTGGGAACCACACATGCAGAGATCAGACACAGCGGTTGGAACCAAAAATCACCAATTTGGACTCTTCAGACCAAAAGACAGATTTCCACCAGTCCAATGTCCTTAGCTCGTGTTCTTGGCCCAATCAACTCTCTTCTTCTTGTTGGTGTCCTTTAGTAGTGGTTTCTTTGCAGCAATTCGACCATGAAGCCTTGATTCACACAGTGTTCTCTGAACAGTTGATATTGAGATGTGTCTGTGAAGAATTTATTTGGGCTGCAATTTATGAGGCTGGTAACTCTAATGAATTTATCCTCTGCAGCAGAGGTAACACTGGGTCTTCCTTTTCTGTGGGGGTCCTTATGAGAGCCAGTTTCATCATAGCGCTTGATGGTTTTTGCGACTGCACTCGAAGAAACTTTCAAAGTTCATGACATTTTCCGTATTGACTGACCATGTCTTAAAGTAATGATAGACTGACGTTTATCTTTGCTTATTCGAGCTATTCTTGCCATAATATGGACTTGGTCTTTTACCAAATAGGGCTATCTTCTGTATACCAACCCTACCTTATCACAACACAACACATTAAGATGGAAAGATATCCTGCAAATGAACTTTTAACAAGGCACACCTGTTAATTAAAATGCATTCCAGGTGACTACCTCATGAAGCTGGTTGAGAGAATGCAAAGTGTGTGCAAATTTGTCATCAAGGCAAAGGGTGGCTACTTTGAAGAATCTCAAATGTAAAATATATTTTGATTTGTTTAACACTTTTTGGCTAACTACATGATTCCATATGTGTTATTTATTTTACAATGTAGAAAATATTAAAAACCCTGGAATGAGTAGGTGTGTTTAAACTTTTTACTGGCACATTGATTCTTGAAGAATATGAATAATACATGCCTCACTGTCACACTCCATGAGAACCCAAAATATAAGATTATTTTTATCCAATGTTTGTAAACATTGTAAATGCAAACAAACACTCTGTAACCTCATAACATGGTTAAAACAATCCTTTTGATATCATGGATGGTCAGTCCTTGCATCCATAGCTCTTTCTATTAATCTGAGAGTGGCTACATTTCTCCAGACCCATTCCTCGGTTTTTGATTAAGGCAGCCCCCTGCAACGCTCTGATTCGGGGGTTGGGTTAAATGCGGAAGACACATTTCAGTTGAAGGCAGTCAGTTGAACAACTGCCTCGGTATCCCCCTTTCCCTTTACCAAAACAGAGGTGGGGCAACCATTTTGTTATTGTTTCATCTGTCTATTTGCCTGTTAAACTGCTGCATATTATCAAGATATCAAAGTGTCACCAACAAAAAGGTAAACAATGGGCCTATAGCAAATGCAGCATATGGCATTCATTTATCACATGTAAATAGCACTTTTAAGTAGTGCTCAAAGCATGCCATTCCATGAGCGCAGCGTTTATTTTTCAACTCGATTCAATGAGCCCAATCAGTCCTCCATGACCACAAAATCATAAACAACGGAGTAGCGCTGGCTAATAAGTCCTTAGTTTTGAGGTCATGCTTAGGTAAAACAATTTTGCTAAGCCATATTTCCAAGTCCTATTCTTGAAGATCAAGGGGTATAACGTTTATTGGAATGACTGGAATTCTGATAGACTTTGGATTTCAATGTAAAGATAATATTTTATTGTATTATTATATGTAGTAGAAAGGTTAAAGTAAAATGTGTAATCCATATTTGGCCAGCTATGTAAACTTTAACATTGATTTATCCTGCAATATATGTGGTTCAATTGGTTACACACATTTTTGCCTCTTGAGGAGAAGTAATCTAAAAGTAACGGAATGTAATCAGATTACGTTACTGGGTTTAGGTCAAACAAAATGTACATTGCTGATTACAATTTTGGACAGGTAACTGTAACGGATTACATTTAGAAAGTAACCTACCCAACCCTGTATGTTTCCCCTTTCATTTGTGTCTGGTGTTAGCTAGTTACTGGCTAGCTAGGTCTTTGTCTGTGTCTGGTGTTAACGAGTTACTGGCTCGCTAGGTCTTCAACTGTGTCTGGTGTTAGCTAGTTACTGGCTAGCTAGGTCTTCAGCCAGCATGGAACAAAAGGGGGGGTCGTTCAAAACTCAGAAGCAGTTGTCAAGTTAACACATCTGTAGGTGCTGCTGTGACCCGCTGCACAAGATATGCCAAGGTATAAAAATAAAATAAAGATCAAATCAAATTGTATTGGTCACATACACATGGCTAGCAGATGTTATTGCGAGTGTAGCGAAATGCTTGTCATCTGCTAACCATGTGTTTGTGACCAATACAATTTGATTTGAAAGGGTTGATGTAAATTGATGAAAGTTGATGGAATTTCAATGTTTGAGTTGCTTTGTATCTCACAATTTTATTGAGATTATTATACTGTTCTGTATGCAGGTTGCAAGTGATACAAAACATTCTAACAGTTGGGTATCCTAACTCTGGCCGGATTCCAAAAGGAATTAATGTCACTTTATAAGCCAGTTTAATGTGATTTGCAGGTAGAGTTGCAGAATTTTGGTAAAATGACCAGTTTTTCCAGGAAGCTTGGTTGGAAGTTTCCTGGAAACAGAAAAATGTAATTGATACATGTATCGGTACACTGCTTTGAAATAAACTGCTTCGCCATTTCAACGCATGCATCGGAGCTCTGGTATAAAACGTAACATCACGAGGTACCACTATAGTGTCAAATGTTTGTACCACTTTATGAACAAATCTAAACCTTTTTTTCTGAGAGCATAATACAATGGCCTGGAACTCACAGTTTATAGGCAATATCAGGCCTGCAAGTCACATTATGCTGGCATGCAAGATGATGTGTAATTCGTATTGGAATCCAGCCAGTTTGGGAAGACCAAGCTATGAGACTACCTAAAAATCTAAACCTGAACAATAATTTCATTAATCGGTGCAATAAATCCAAGTAGCATAATGGATTAGTGGTGCGTCTGCACCAGACAGAACTGTTTAGTTTTGTTCCAGTTTGTCATTTTGTCTCAGTGTTCAGTTTAAATAAATTATCATGAACACGTACCACGCTGCGCTTTGGTCCACTCCTTCTTCATGCAACGACGAGCATTACAACAACAGTAAAAATACAGAAATAACAGTAGCGAGGCTATATACAGTAGCGAGGTTATAAAAGTAGTGATGCTACGTACAGACACTGGTTCGTCGGGCTGATTGAGATAGTATGTAGTAAGGTTAAAGTGACTATGCATATATGATGAACAGAGAGTAGCAGTAGTGTAAAAGAGGGGTTGGCGAGTGGTGGGTGGCGGGACTCAATTCAGATAGCCCGGTTAGCCAATGTGCGGGAGCACTGATTGGTCGGGCCAAATGAGTTAGTATGTACATTAATGTATAGCTTGGGGGTAAAAACTGTTCAGAAGCCTTTTTGTCCTATACTTGGCACTCTGGTACCGCTTGCCATGCGGTAGTAGAGAGAACAGTCTATGACTGGGGTGGCTGGGGTCTTTGACACTTTGTATGGCCTTTTTCTGACACCGCCTGGTGTAGAGGTCCTGGATGGCAGGCAGCTTAGCCCCAGTGATGTACTGGGCCATACTCTGTAGTGCCTTGTGGTCGGAGGCCGAGCAATTGCCGTACCAGGCAGTGATGCAACCAGTCAGGATGCTCTCAATGTTGCAGCCTTTTGAGGACCTTTTGAGGATCTCAGGACCCATGCCAAATCTTTTTAGTTTCCTGAGGAGGAATAGGCTTTGTCGTGCCCTCTTCACGACTGTCTTGGTGTGTTTGGACCATTCTAGTTTGTTGGTGATGTGGACACTAAGAAATTTGAAACTCTCAACCTGCTCCAATACAGCCCCGTCGATGAGAATGGGGGCGTGCTCGGTCCTCTTTTTCCTGTAGTCCACAATCATCTCCTTTTGTCTTGGTTACCTTGAGGGATAGGTTGTTATTCTGGCACCACCCGGCCAGGTCTCTGACCTCCTCACTATAGGCTGTCTTGTCATTGTCGGTGATCATGCCTACCACAGTTGTGTCATCTGCAAACTTAATGATGGTGTTGGAGTCGTGCCTGGCCATGCATTCGTGGGTGAACAGGGAGTACAGGAGGGGACTGAGCACGCAACCCTGGGGGGCTCCAGTGTTGAGGATCAGAGTCGCAGATGTCTTGCTACCTACCCTCACCACCTGAGGGTGGCCTGTCAGGAAGTCCAGGATCCAGTTGCAGAGGGAGGTATTTAGTCCCAGGATCCTTAGCTTAGTGAGGAGCTTTGAGGGCACTATGGTGTTGAACGCTGAGCTGTAGTCAATTAATAGAATTCTCACATTGGTGTTCCTTTTGTCTAGGTGGGAAAGGGCAGTGTGAAGTGCAATATTGATTGCATCATCTGTGGATCTGTTTGGGCAGTATGCAAATTGGAGTGGGTTTAGTGTTTCTGGGATAATGGTGTTGATGTGAGCCATTACCAGCCTTTCAAAGCACTTCATGGCTACAGACTTGAGTGCTACGGGTCTGTAGTCAGTTAGACAGGTTGCTTTGGTGTTCTTGGGCACAGGGACTATGCTGGTCTGCTTGAAACATGTTGGTTTTACAGACTCAATCATGTTGAAAATGTCAGTGAAGACACCTGCCAGATGGTCATCACATGCCCAGAGCGCATGTCCTGGTAATCCATCTGGCCCCACAGCCTTTTGAAAGTTGACCTGTTTAAAGGTCTTACTCACGTCGGCTACGAAGAGCGTGATCACACAGTCTTCCGGTACAGCTGATGCTCTCATGCATGCCTCAGTGTTGCTTGCCTCGAAACGATCATAGAAGTGATTTCGCTCGTCTGGTAGGCTCGTGTCACTGGGCAGCTTGCTGCTGTGTTTCCCTTTGTAGTCTGTAACAGTCTGCAAGCCCTGCCACATAAGACGAGCATCGGAGCCGGTGTAGTATGATTCAATCTCAGCCCTGTATTGATGCTTTAACTGATTGCTTGTTCGTCGGAGGACATAGCAGGATATCTTATAAGTGTCCGGGTTTTAGTTGCATAAAATTAATGAATCAATCAATCAATGTACATGCACAAGCAGATATTGAAACAACTTGAAATACAGCCTGCTGGGAAATATGATAATGATGGGCATGGTTTTGGTTTGCATTTCTGGTGCTTTGTATTAGGGTAAAACTAGTCCATCAAAATAAGGCTTTATGAAATACATGTTGTATTGTGTTAAATAATTGATACTTTTAATAATAAAATAATATAGTCACTTAGGATCTCACTTGAAGTCCATAGGACCAAAAAATAGATGAATGCAACATGTCATGTAAAGGCAAGGAACTTTCTGGAAAGGCAAGGAACTATTTAACAATATTCCAGTGTCTTTATGGGTCCACAGACTCAACACTTTACGTGGTAAATTAACACTGTGTTAATTTAATGTATTTTTTTTACACTGAAGATTTTGCTGTGTAGCATTCTCCCATATATGTATTATGTGCTGCCTTGCCAACTCATATGGTCATTGTTTCTCGTGACAACGGCCATAGGCAGCACAAACAGATCTAGGACCAGGCAATTCCTACTGTGCCCTGACGGATTTGATGTTTGTTTCCTGTGCCCTAAGCTAGCTTGTTCCCAGATCTATTTGTGTTATATAGCCAGCTATTGCACCATGACAACACAAAAAGATCTGGGACCAGGCTAACTGTACGCTATGGCTATAACCTAATATTCCCCCTTCTGACAGATAATAACATTGACTCTGATTGGTAATAAAATAAATACATTCCTTTGTGGTTGAGTGTGTGTCTCTCAGCTTTGGCAGTGGCTTCACAGTGAAGACGTATCTGGCAGTGTCTTCCTGTGAGGTGGAGTTTATTACCAACTTCATTCAACACCACTTCCCCACATTTCCCACAGCACGTTCCCAAAGCCCATTCACACAGTTTATGATGTATGGCACCTGATTGATGATTGATTGATTGACATGTGCCCTCCTGTCTCCTCACAGGACCAACACTTTCATTGTGGAGTGTCATGTTCCTGTGGCACCTGGAGGTATGGTAGACATCTTTGACCAGCTGGAGTCCAACAAAGCCACTTTGCAGATCAAGCACTTCTCTGTCAGCCAGACTACCCTGGATGAGGTGGGCGAGAGAGACAGGGAGAGGAAGGGAGATGGAGAAATTGAGATATGGGGTGTGAGAAAAGAGAGACAGACAGAGATGGTGGGGGAGTCTGGCAGAGACTTAAAAGGCCATTATGTCTTCACACTTCAAAAATCAAGGTGCAAAATATGTTTTGAATCATACCTATGCTGCATCCCAAAATGGCACCCTATTCCCTTTATAGGTCAAAAGTAGTGCACTAGGGAATAGGGTGCCATTTGGGGCATAACCCTACAGTATGTAAAGCAGTCTGAATAACAAACCAGTCACTGATCCTTCCAGGTCTTCATGAACTTTGCCATGGGAAAGGTTGGCATGGAGACAATCCCAAGCACACAGCATAAGCCTCGAATACATTGAGGGTTCAGATACATAGCTTTTGCGGCTATCTTGTTCACAATACAATGTGTCTGTCTGTCTGAGGACACCCACTGTGAAGGAAGAAGAGCAACATTCAATCTGGGCTGGAACTGAATAAATGGATCTGCATGTACATTTAATAATAATACAAATATGAAATTAATTATTCTTGTAATTAATTTACTTTATTTTAATTGTATAATTTTGCTTTTGGTACTGTAATCACTGTATCACATATACCTTATAAAGGATAACTTATGAAGTCACTTTGTGGCCACTTTGGACTGTTAAATTGAACCGGGTTGCTCTATTGATGTTTCATCATGTAATGAGAATCAAAGAGATGTTAACATGCTTCTATCATGTTTCTTCACTAATATGGGTTGAAGTCCTAAAAATGTAATGGCCATCCTTCCTCACCTGAAGGCTATAACCAATTAACAAAAGTACAATTACATATTTAAAATTACAATCACATCTAAGAGCAAATAAATGGTATTGTCATGTTATTATCATTCCAAATCGAAGTACTGTGGTGGAAGCACTGCTCTTCACCAACAGTTATAACCTTACAAAAATCAGTATTCCCCATGTTTAACCATTCTCTGCATTCCAATGGTGAAACTCTTATATTTTGTTGATTCAATTATATTTATTTGGCCCAATGGTTAAGCAAAAAAAAGATCTGGAAAAATACTTGAAAATGTATGACCGACTATATGTGCAGAGACTGTACTTATGGTGACGATAATATCATCAAAGCTTCTGAGATATATGTAAGTCAATAGAAAAAACGCTTTGCCACCCAGAGATACAAACGTTCTCAATATCTCTTCGTTTCTCCTTACGACTTCCTCTGAGGGAATATCTAAATGTTTTATTGGCTCCTCCAAATGCTTTAAAGCGGCAATCAGCAGTTGACAAATCGTTCTTCCCGCCACTGTTTCTCTAGAAAGCTGAGGTAATGGGGCAGGAGAAATGTAACCACTCTCAAATTCATAGACATAGCTATGGGTGCAAGGGCTGACCATCCATAATATCAAAATGATAGTTTTAATCATGTTTTGAGGCTATAGTGTTTGTTTACATTTATTGTTTACAAACATTGTAGTAAAACATGCTTAGATTTTTAGTTCTGATGGGGTATAACAGTTGAACTAATAAGTTATAAGTTATATTTTTTCAAGAATCAATGGGAATATGTTATTCATTTATAAGTGCAACAATTTATGTAGCTACTGTATATTGCCCTTTAAGCACAGTTCCACATAAACATGAATGCACTGAACTTATTTTTGTACATTTAATAACGCTATTTTTCAAAGCATTTGTTGCTGTGTGGTGTGCTCATTATATGATAGCAAGTGTTGGTTCCTTATTACAACAATGTGTCATAAAACATTACTTTGTCCATTAGGCTTATCTATTGCATTTCACCATGTGCATGCAAATGACCTTCCTCCATTCCAGTATGATTAAAGATCCTTGCTAGCTACCGTCATTTTCATTATAATTCTAAGTATATTCAATGCATAATGAATGAGTATAACGTTGAGATGGTAGATACAGTATCTACTTGTTAAGGCTTTTTTCGTTTATGGAAGAGGGGAAGAAATGTGCCATACACAGTCAGGAAGGCACAGGAAGCAATTGTGCAATTGGGCAATAATGTGGGGATTCAGGTTCTCTGTAGAGAAAACTCAGACAGTGTTCTTTACCAGGAAGGCGAGAGATGAGGTACACTTGAGGTTTTATGGGAGAAACTTGGAGAGGGTGAGGCTTTCAGGTTCCTTGGGGTATATTTTGACAGTAGACTGAACTGAGAGAGAGAAAGTCATGGGAAAGTGTAAGAAGGTGTGATGCGCTGTCTGACGGCGTTCCTCATTGAGGACCATGTATGTTACATTGATCCGATCTGTAATAAACTATGGCCAGTATAGGGTATGGTTTGGCAGCCCAAACCTCATTGGACAGGCTAGATGTCACACTGGGGAAAGGACTCAGAATATGTAGTGGGGCGTTTCAGACCTCACTAGTGGCTGCACTACAGCTGGAGATGGGGGATATGCCATTGCAGAATAGGAGACAGCAGCTGCCAATTAATTAATGGGTCAACCTACAGGGACATGCGGGGTCTCATCCTGTGAAAGGGATTTTAAAGGCATGCTGGGAACATGAGTGAGGACAGAACACAAACTTTGGGTGGGTGAGTAATACCCAGGCGAAAGAGATGGGAGTTTAGTCGAACGGGAGCTGTTCCTGTAAATCCACCATGGCTACTCCTGCCTCAAGAAGTTGATCTAGAAGTGTTGAAGAGACTACAGAAAGATGTCTGGATACTGTGTATCAGGATTTTGTGGCCATTTACACAGATGGTTCAAAAGATCCAATGACAGGATATACTGGGTCAGCATTTGTAGTGCAGGAATGTGGGGTGGCAGTCAGGAAATGTATTACAGATCATCTGGCTGTATATACGGCGGAGCTGATGGCCATACTGTTGGCCTTGCAATGGGTGGAGGAAGTTAAGCCAGACAGAGTGGTTATTTGCTCTTATTCATATGCAGTGTTGTGAGTCTGCAGTCCTTTAGCTCATGTAGCAGACAAGACCTGCTTTATGACGCGCTACAAACCCATGGCAGGATTAGACAGATGGGTATGCAGAGAAGATTTACTTGGGTCCCAGCACATGTGGGGGTGGAGGGGAACGAGGCAGTTGATTTACTGGCTAAACAACACTTGGTAGTGGGGATGTTGATGTTGTGGTTTCAATGAGCAAGTCAGTGGCAAAAAGCCTGATATAAACACCAATGGTGCTGAGATGGCAGGAGCAGTGAAATAGATAAACTAAGAGTAGGCATTTATTTCAAGTACAGAGGAAAGTCGGGGACGGGAGGGTGGCAGGAAGGGACAGAAGAGAGGAGGCTATTTTCGCAAGATTAAGGGTGGGACACAGCCGGTTGAAAAGCATCTAACAAGAAAGTGGGATTTTCATCAGGAAACAGAGACCACGGACCATGCATTGATAACAGTGTGGGCAGTAGAGAGAAAGAGAGAGGCTGAGAGTATGAGGGAGAAGGGGGTACAGGAAATTTGTTTCAAGATTATATTGAGTAGCCTTCTTCTTTGGTGAGGGTTATCGGCAGTTGGCAACGGGGCTGACAGGTAGGATTTAGTTTCTCAATGTTTCTGGCCCATACTCCAATACAGTAGGGGGTGGTAATGCACCATAACTTTGGATGCCAAACGCCAATAAACCCCACCAAAGAAGAAGAAGGCTGCTTTCAATGGAGCTGAAAAGGGAGGGAGGAAGGGAAGGAGGGGATACGAGGCCCAGTTATGAGCAGCGACGAGCAGAGGTTCGAAAGGTGTCTGTTTCATCAGCAGAAAAAAAAGATGGTGGAAGCGGATGAGGAAGTGGATTCTGAATACAATTACGGGAGAATCAAGGAGAATTTGAGTATTGTCCAAAAGAATGGAAAACGGAGCAAAGTAGCGTACAGTGATAAGAATGACCCTTTATATCAAGTAGGAGTATGTTTTGTTAATGAGGAACAGCTGAGCAGAGTACCAATCTTGAAGAAACCATTTGAGTTATCCAAACTGATGGCAAGAGTGCTGGGCAAAGTGAAGGCTGTGAGGATTGTTAAGATTTTTTGTGCTTCTGCGGAACAGAAGGAACGTGCGTTGTGTCTTAACCGATTTTATAAGTTTGAAGTGCCACGTGTGTCTCTTTGGAACAGGGCACACCTCAAGGGGGTTATATCTGGCATCTCATGGGAAGTAGATTTTGAAGGGTTGAAAAATATTCCTGGAGTGATTGAAGCACGTCGGATGAATCGTGTGGTGAAAAAGTGAAGTCTATCTGTTCTTTTGTTTTTTGATATAGAGTCTCTCCCTACTCAAGTGCAGTTGGGGTATATAAACTACAGAGTTAGAGCATTTATCCCAAGACCAATGCAGTGTGACCATTGTAAAGTTTTTGGTCATGTTTCAAGTGTTTGCCGAAGGGAGAAGCCAAGATGTCCAAGTTGTGGAAAAGATCATATCATGTGTTATAAAAGTGATGAAAATGTGAAATGTTGCAATTGTGGTGGGAACCATGAAGCCACAGCTTTCGAATGCCCCACAAGAGTGAAAGAGAATGAGGTGGCCAAAGTCAGGGCTGTCCAGAGCATTTCATATGCAGCAGCTGTTAAAAAGGTTGAGGGTTGGAATGGTGCACCTGAAGAGTCCATGGTGGTGGAAAGGCCTTCACTGACAGACATTTCAAATCAAATCATATTTTATTGGTCACATACACACGGTTAGCAGATGTTATTGCGAGTGTATCAACATGCTTGTGCTTCTAGTTCTGACAGTGCAGCAATATCTAGCAAGTCATCTAACAATTCCACAACAAATACCTAATATACACAAATCTAAGTAAAGGAAAGGAATAAAAATATATAAATATATGGATGAGCAATGACAGAGCGGCATAAGCGAAAATGCAATGGATGGTATAGAATGCAGTATATACAGTACATATGAGATGAGTAATGCAAGATAACTGGCATTATTAAAGTTACTAATGTTCCATTTACTAAATTGGCCAATGATTTCAAGTCTGTATGTAGGCAGCAGCCTATCTGTGTTAGAGATGACTGTTTAACAGTCTGATGGCCTTGAGATAGAAGCTGTTTTTCAGTCTCTTGGTCCCAGCTTTGATGCACCTGTACTGACCTTGCCTTCTGGATGGTAGTGTGGTGAACAGGCAATGGCTCGGGTGTTTAAATTTTATTTATTTATTATTATTTCACCTTTTTTTAACCAGGTAGGCCAGTTGAGAACAAGTCCTCATTTACAACTGCGATCTGGCCAAGATAAAGCAAAGTAGTGCAACAAAAAACAACAACACAGAGTTACACATGGGATAAACAAACGTACAGTCAATAACACAATAGAAAAATCTGTATACAGTGTGTCCAAATTAAGTAAGGAGGTAAGGCAATAAATAGGCCAATAGTGGCGAAGTAATTACAATTTGTCAATTTACACTGGAGTGATATATGTGCAGATGAGGATGTGCAAGTAGGGATACTGGTGTGCAAAAGAGCAGAAAATCAAAAACAAATATGGGGATGAGGTAGGTAGTTGGTTGGATGGGCTATTTACAGATGGGCTGTGTACAGCTGCAGCGATCAGTAAACTGCTCTGACAGCTGACGCTTAAAGTTAGTGAGGGAGATATAAGTCTCCAACTTCAGTGATTTTTGCAATTCGTTCCATTCATTGGCAGCAAAGAACTGTAAAAAAGGCGGCCAAAGTAGGGGTTGGCTTTGGGGATGACCAGTGAAATATACCTGCTGGAGCGCGGGCTACGGGTGGGTGTTGTTATGGTGACTTGTGAGCCGAGATAAGTTGGAGCTTTACCTGGCAAAGATAACCTGGAGCCAGTGGGTTTGGCGACGAATATGTAGCGAGGACCAGGAGCATACAGGTTGCAGTGCTGGGTAGTATATGGGGCTTTGGTGACAAAAGGGATGGCACTGTGATAGACCACATCCAATTTGCTGAGTAGAGTGTTGGAGGCTATTTTGTAAATGACAGGCCTTGATGCGAAATAGGAAGCCGATTCTAGATGTAACTTTGGATTGGAGATGCTTAATGTGAGTCTGGAATGAGAGTTTACAGTTTAGACAGACACCTAGGTATTTGTAGTTGTCCACTGATAAGGGAATTATATGCTGAAAGGTAATGACTAAACATATTCCACCCTGAAACGTAATTATGACATGATGTAACAGGTATAATGAATAATTAGACAAATGTAACTATTAGTAATCATTTGACTCTGTAACATGTATAATGAATTAGAATGGTAAACTTCAGTGTGACTAAGGAGAGACCGAGAACCATTGAACTACGCATGACCTAACCTTGGCAAGAACTCTGAGAAACTTACGATAGGACAGGACTACCTGGCATGATGACTCTTTGCTGTCCCCAGTCCACCTGGCCGTGCTTCTGCTCCAGTTTCAACTGTTCTGCCTGTGGCTATGGAATCCTGACCAGTTCACCGGGCGTGCTACCTGTCCCAGACCTATTATTTGACCATGCTGGTCATTTATGAACATTTGAACATCTTGGCCATGTTCTGTTATAATCTCTACCCGGCACAGCCAGAAGAGGACTGGCCACCCCTCATAGCCTAGTTCCTCTCTGGTTCTTCCTAAGTTTTGGCATTTCTTGGGAGTTTTTCCGAGCCAACGTGCTTAAACATCTGCATTGCTTGCTGTTTGGGGTTTTAGGCTGGGTTTCTGTACAGCACTTTGAGATATCAGCTGAGGTACGAAGGGCTATATAAATACATTTGATTTGATTTGACAGGGAGTCTTTTCAAGGTTCCTCTAATCTCGGGGGAATGGAACTGCCGGCTTGGTAGTGATAAACAGTGGATACAACTCACCTACTGTTTGTGTGTATGTATGTGCGTAGGATATCTACTGTTTTTGTGTATGTACGTGCGGAAGTAGGGAGTGAACTATAAAATGGATGTCTTTGTATTACGGACTTCAGAACGTTCTGAAGTAGAGGAGGACCAAAACGCGGCGTGGTTATATTGATTCATGTTTAATTAAAACAGATAAACATGAACACTACAAAACAACAAAACGTGGAAAACCAAAAACAGCACTATCTGGTGCAAAACACAGAGACAGGAACAATCACCCACAAACACACAGTGAAACCCAGGCTACCTAAATATGGTTCCCAATCAGAGACAATGACTAACACCTGCCTCTGATTGAGAACCATATCAGGCCTAACATAGAAATGGACAAACCAGACACACAACATAGAATGCCCACCCAGCTCACGTCCTGACCAACACTAAAACAAGGAAAACACACACGAATGATGGTCAGACCGTGACACCCAGGGTCTTACAAACCTCTGGAATTAGTCAAAGCTTTAATAATTGTTAGTTATTATCATTGGGATTGAAAATTCTCGTGACACCACCTTTTCTAAATCATAACCGTCCAGAGTAGTGATGCTAGTCGGATGGGCGGGTGCTTGCAGCGAACGGTTGAAGAGCATTACTAGCATTTACTAGCATTTAAAAGCAGTAGGAGGAGACGGAAGGAGCGTTGTATGGCATTGAAGCTCGTTGGAGGTTTGTTAACACAGTGTCCAAAGAAGGGCCAGATGTATACAGAATGGTGTCGTCTGTGTAGAGGTGGATCAAAGAATCATCCGCAGCAAGAGCGACATCATTGATATATACAGAGAAAATAGTCGGCCCGAGAACTGAACCCTGTGGCACCCCCATAGACACTGCCAGAGGTCCGGACAACAGGCCCTCTGATTTGACACACTGAACTCTATCTGAAAAGTAGTTAGTGAACCAGGCGACGCAGTCATTAGAGAAACCAAAGCTGTTGAGTCTGCCGATAAGAATACGGTGATTGACAGAGTTGAAAGCCTTGGCCAGGTTGATGAAGATGGCTGCACAGTAATGTCTTTTATCAATGGGAGTTATGATATTGTTTAGGACCTCGAGTGTGGCTGAGGTGCACCCGTGACCAGCTCGGAAACCAGATTGCCTAGCGGAAAAGGTACGGTGGGATTCAAAATGGTCGGTGATCTGTTTGGCTTTCGAAGACTTTCAAAAGGCAGGGCAGAATGGATATAGGTCTGTAACAGTTTGGGTCTAGAGTGTTTCCCCCTTTGAAGAGGGGGATGAACGAGGCCGCTTTCCAATCTTTCGAATCTCAGTCGATACGAAAGAGAGGTTGAACAGACTAGTAATAGGGGTTGCAACAATTGCGGCAGATAATTTTATGAAGAGAGGGTCCAGATTGTCTAGCCCAGCTTTTTTGTAGGGGTCCAGATTTAGCAGCTGTCTGGATTTGGGTGAAGGGGAAATTGGGGGGGACTTAGACCAGTTGCTGGGGAGGGGGTGCAGAGCTGTTGGCCGGGGTTGGGGTAGCCAGGTGGAAAGCATGGCCAGCCATTGTTGGCCAGCCAAATGCTTCTTGAAATTTTTGATTATTGTGGATTTATCAGTGGTGACAGTGTTTCCTTGTCTCAGTGCAGTGGGCAGCTGGGAGGAGGTACTTTTATTCTCCATGTACTGAACAGTGTCCCAAAACATTTTGGAATTAGTGCTGCAGGATGCAAATTTCTGTTTGAAAAAGCTAGCCTTTGTTTTCCTAACTGACTGTGTGTATTGGTTCCTGACTTCCCTGAAAAGTTGCATATCGCGGGGACTATTCGAAGCTCGTGTAGTATGCCACAGGGTGTTTTTGTGCTGGTCAAGGTCAGTCAAGTATGGAGTAAACCACGGGCTATATCTGTTCTTAGTTCTACATTTTTTAAAAGGAGCATGCTTATTTAAGATGGTGAGGAAAGCACTTTTAAAGAACAGCCAGGCATCCTCTACTGACAGGATGAGATCAAAATCCTTCCAGGATACCCGGTCGATTAGAAAGGCCTGCTTGCAGTAGTGTTTTAGGGAGTGTTTGACAGTGATGAGGTGTGGTCGTTTGACCGCGGACCCATAATCGACGCAGGCAATGAGGCAGTGATCGATGAGATCCTGGTTGAAAACAGCAGAGGTGTATTTAGAGGGCAAGTTGGTCAGGATGATATCTATGATGGTGCCCATGTTTACGGATTTTGGGTTGTACCTGGTAGGTTCCTTGATAATTGGTGTGAGATTGAGGGCTTCTAGCTTAGAATGTAGGATGGCTGGGGTGTTAAGCATATCCCAATTTAGGTCACCTAGTAGTACGAACCCTGAGTGGAGTCCTGTGTGGCTCAGTCGGTAGAGCATGGCGCTTGATGGGGGATTCCCGCACCACCCATATGTAAAAGTAGTGGCCCCAATTCAAAAGCGTCTGCTAAATGGGATATATTATTATATTATTATTTATTATTATTATTACGATAGATGGGGGGCAATCAATTCACATATGGTGTCCAGGGCACAGCTGGGAGCTGAGGGGGGTCTATAACAAGCGGCAACAGTGAGGGACTTATTTCTGGAGAGATGGATCTTAATAGTAGACGTGGATAGTATGACAGAACTCTGCAGGCTATCTTTACAGTAGATTGCAATTTCACACCCTTTAGCAGTTCTGTCTTGACAGAAAATGTTGTAATTGGGGATGGAAATTTCAGAATTTTTGGTGGCCTTCCTAAGCCAGGATTCAGACATGGCTAGGACATCCGAGTTGGCAGAGTGTGCTAAAGCAGTGAATAAAGCAAACTTAGGGAGGAGGCTTCTGAAGTTAACATGCATGAACGCAAGGCTTTTACGGTTGCAGAAGTCAACAAATGAGAACGCCTGGGAACACACAGGGCCTGGCTTAGCCTCTACATCACCAGAGGAACAGAGGAGGAGTAGGATGAGGGTATGGCTAAAGGCTGTAAGAATGTGTCGTCTAGTGCTTTGGGAACAGAGAATAAAAGGAGCAGATTTCTGAGCGTGGTAGGATAGATTCAGGGCATAGTGTACAGACAATGGTATGATAGGGTGTGAGTACAGTGGGGGGAAACCTAGGCATTGAGTGAAGATGAGAGAGGTTGCACCTCTGGAGGACCCAGTTAAGCTAGGTGCGGTCTCCACATGTGTGTAGGGTGGGACAAAGGGGCTATCTGAGGCATGTTGAGCATGACTAGGGGTTCCTCAGTAAAATAAAACAATTAGAGCTGACCTAAACAACAGTATACAAGGTATATTGACACTAGAGAAAGGCATAAAGAAATCACAGGTGTTGATTGGGAGAGCTAAGACAACAATGGATGAGACAACAACGGGTAAACAGCTAGGACAACAATGGGTAAATGGTGATGAATGGGCAGAGTTCGAGGCTGGGGCCGACAGATAAACAAAATGAAGTACCGTGTTAATGAACAGTCCAGCAGGCATCAGCTGTGTAACTGAGTGATCATAGGGTCCAATGAGCAGCAATAGATGAAACAGGGAGCTGTTCAGTAGTCAATTACTACACTAGGCGAGTGGGAGACACAGCGTTCAGGAAGCTAGTGGGTCGGGGATAGCAGATGGATCATCACCAACATCCATGACGTTGAGAGCACATCGGCCGAATTATGTCAGCAAACCAGCAATGATGGATTGGCGGGGCTCCGTGTCGACAAAGGGTCCAGGCCAGTTGGCAAGAGAGGTATTGTAGTTGGTGTACTTCGTTTGCTAGCTTGGAGATGGACCTTGCTCGAGGCTAACTGGTGCATGTTTCTGGACAACGGCGTTAGCCACAATAGCCACTTGGTAGCAACTAGCTAGCTGAAAAGATTTGGTGTAATGGTTCAGAGCTTGCGGCATGAATCCGGTGATGTAGTGGGAAAAAAAGCAATCCGATATACTCAGGGCTGATATCGCGCTGTGCAGACTGGCAGGTGTCTTGTTTTGCACACTTCGTACAAAATAATCAAATGCAGTACTACAGGATATTTCTTAACGTAGCTCCTTATTAGGGGCGGCAGGGGCCTAGTGGATAGAGCATTGGACTAGTAACCGAAAGGTTGCAAGTTCAAATCCCCAAGCTGACAAGGTACTAAATCTGTCGTTCTGCCCCTGAACAGGCAGTTAACCCACTGTTCCTAGGCCGTCATTGAAAATAAGAATTTGTTCTTAACTGACTTGCCTAGTTAAATAAAGGTAAAAAAAAAAGAATTAGCTAGCCATAACTGGCATGTTCACGTATCGCCAACCAGGATCAAAATGATCATGACCTAACCAATCATAACACAGTATCATATGGTGGTAAAATGCATCCAATTACAATTCAGTATGTTTACACATATGCATATTACACCCCCTTCTTTTAAAACAAAATAAATGTTTCCATATTCTAAGGGTTTCTTTTGAATACATGCTCTGTAGTTTGAACTCAAGGTAAGTAACCATTTATATTACATACTACACCAACTGAATCAACATAGTATGGTGTATGTTGTGCTGTGTGTGTGTTTAGTCCATCACGTTCTCTTTCAGAGGAACAGTTCATCCCATCGGGGTGTTGTTCTTTTGTGTCCATAGGTGACGACGATTGCGGCGGTACACCGCTCCTTCTGCGGTGCGGACGTGATATGAACGTTCAGTGTCAACTGACTCTCTGTCGATCAGTGGTGGTGGCAGTGGTCTAGCTGACTTGTCGTAGTATTGCTTTTGTTGTTGTTGTCTCTGCACGTTTTCCATGCATTTCCTTGTAGCTGACGACCTCAGGTTGCAGCTGCTGGTTGGTGCTGGGAAGGATTGAGCGAAGTGTGCAGCTCATCAACAGCTGGGCTGGTGATTTGAAGTTGTCAACTGGAGTGTTGCGGTATTCAAGGAGACTGAGGTAGGGGTCTCTCTTGTCTGCTTTTGCTTTATCCATGAGTGATTTAGCAATCTGCACAGATTTTTCAGCAAGGCCATTACTTTGAGGGTAATGTGGGCTTGTGGTGACATGTGTAAACTCCCATGAATTTGTGAAGGATTCAAACTCATTTGATTTGTAACAGGACCCATTGTCAGATATTAAAGTCTCTACAATGCCATGCCTGGCAAAGGCTGCTTTCAGCTTGTGTATCACAGCTGCAGATGTGGTGCTGTGAAGCTTGTCAAGTTCGAAGTATCTGCTGTAGTAGTCCACTGTTACGATGTAGTCCTCGTTGTTCCAGGTGAACAGATCGGTTGCCACGACCTGCCAGGGTCGGTCTGGGATACAGTGAGGTAACATTGGGTCTTTGGTGTTTGAGGGGCGTCGTTCAAGACATATGGTGCATTTACCAACAATGTTTGCACATTCCGGGCCAAAACAAAATGTCCCATGCTCTCTGTTTGCACTTTTCCATGCCCATGTGTCCAGCATGGATCATTGTCAAAATCTCTTCTCTGAGACTGGTAGGAATAATGATTTTCTCTCCTTTGAAAATCATTTACATTTACATTTAAGTCATTTGGCAGACGCTCTTATCCAGAGCGACTTACAAATTGGTGAGTTCACCTTATGACATCCAGTGGAACAGCCACTTTACAATAGTGCATCTAAATCATTTAAGGGGGGTGAGAAGGATTACTTTATCCTATCCTAGGTATTCCTTAAAGAGGTGGGGTTTCAGGTGTCTCCGGAAGGTGGTGATTGACTCCGCTGTCCTGGCGTCGTGAGGGAGTTTGTTCCACCATTGGGGGCCAGAGCAGCGAACAGTTTTGACTGGGCTGAGCGGGAACTGTACTCCTCAGTGGTAGGGAGGCGAGCAGGCCAGAGGTGGATGAACGCAGTGCCCTTGTTTGGGTGTAGGGCCTGATCAGAGACTGGAGGTACTGCGGTGCCGTTCCCCTCACAGCTCCGTAGGCAAGCACCATGGTCTTGTAGCGGATGCGAGCTTCAACTGGAAGCCAGTGGAGAGAGCGGAGGAGCAGGGTGACGTGAGAGAACTTGGGAAGGTTGAACACCAGACGGGCTGCGGCGTTCTGGATGAGTTGTAGGGGTTTAATGGCACAGGCAGGGAGCCCAGCCAACAGCGAGTTGCAGTAATCCAGACGGGAGATGACAAGTGCCTGGATTAGGACCTGCGCCGCTTCCTGTGTGAGGCAGGGTCGTACTCTGCGGATGTTGTAGAGCATGAACCTACAGGAACGGGCCACCGCCTTGATGTTAGTTGAGAACGACAGGGTGTTGTCCAGGATCACGCCAAGGTTCTTAGCGCTCTGGGAGGAGGACACAATGGAGTTGTCAACCGTGATGGCGAGATCATGGAACGGGCAGTCCTTCCCCGGGAGGAAGAGCAGCTCCGTCTTGCCGAGGTTCAGCTTGAGGTGGTGATCCGTCATCCACACTGATATGTCTGCCAGACATGCAGAGATGATTCCGTTGATCTGTGATAGTTCATCACGATGGTTCCAGAATTCTGAGACGCTCTGAGGACATTTTCTCCTCTCCTCAGATAATCCATCCTGTATGACTTTCCTCAGCTGTGTGAGTTGTGTCCTTTTCTGTTTCTGCTTGGATTTCCTTCAGTTTTGTGTCACTAACTGGTAAGTTACTGTACACAGTGTGCACTTGCATGTCCATGCCTTCACCAAGGCTGCTGTCCTTATAGATAAGAAACTTCCTGGAGAGTGTGTCTGCGACAGGGATGTCTTTGCCTGGACGGTGAGTCATTGTGAAGTCATATTTTTGTAGTTGAAGGATCATTCTCTGTAGCCTTGGCGGGGCTGCGGCTAGTGGTTTCCTCATAATTGACTCAAGGGGCTTGTGGTCAGATTCTACAATGACTTGTCGTCCATATATGTACTGATGGAAACGTTTACATCCAAAAAGAATGGCGTGGAGCTCTTTTTCGATTTGAGCGTAGTTGATTTCACAGTCTGTGAGAGATTTGGAAGTGTAGCCGATGGGCTTTCCTTCTTGCAGTAGCACTGCACCTAGTCCATACTTCGACGCGTCCACTTGGAGTCTGAGCTCTTTGTCGGGGTCGTAGTAGGCAAGGATTGATCCTTGTTCTCTCGTGATCAAGTCTTTCACATTCTGGAAAGCATTGTTGTATTCCTTGTCCCAAAGAAACGCGCTGGACTGCTTTAGCAGTTGACGCAGGGGTGCATTAGCATTGGAGAGGCTGGGTGCAAACTTGGCTAAGTAGTTGACCATGCCAAGCACTGTTTCCAGCTCTGCACGGTTCTTTGGTGGCTCCATTTCTTTTATGTCTAAGATCTTCTGTGGATCTGGCTTGATTCCAGTCGCTGTGAGAAGATGTTGACAGCTGACCTCTGTAGCGCCGACTGTGCTCTTCTCAGGGTTGAGCCGGACTCCTCTCTCGTGGGACCTTTGTAGCATCGAAAGGAGGTTTCGGTCGTGCTCCTCTTTGGTTCGACCATAGACAAGGATGTCGTCCACAACTGCTACAACTCCGTCGAGGCCTTCGTACACTTCGTCGATCTTTCGCTAAAATTCGTCTTGGGCTGAGATAATCCCAAAAGGCAGGTGACGGAACCTGTAGCGTCCAAACGTTGTGTTGAATGTTGTGAGCTTAGATGACTCTTCTGTGAGCTTTATAGCCCAGTAGCCTGATCTAGCGTCCATGACACTGAAGTAGTGTGCTCCCGCTAGCTTGCGTGTGATGCCATGCGTCGGTAAAGGATAATGGGGGCGTTTGATAGCCTTGTTCAAGTCTCTTGGGTCAAACTCCTCCAGTACATTGTCTGTCTCTACTGGTGCTGTCACTGATATAACTAGCTTGATGAGGTCCATGTCTAAACATGCTTTAAGACCTAGCACTGCGGGTGCTCTAGTGTCAACAACATAAAAGTCCAACATCATGTCACTTTCTTTATATTTGCATTTGAAAGTGCATGTGCCTTTTACTGGGAGCTGTTCAACACCATAACTAGTCAGTCTGTGCATGGTGGGCTGTAGCTCACACTCACTTATTCAGAGGAATAATGTTTTCTTGTGCACCAGTGTCTAGTTTGAACCTGAGCTCTGTGCCTTATGTTCCTATCTCAATGTCTGCAAAGGCTTGCTCTGTCTCTAATATTTTACTTTTCTGTGTCATTGAATCAATAAACAGTTCATCAGCGTTTGACTCTTTGATTGACATTTCATCTTCACTCACTGTGTGTACTGTTTTTCCATCGTAAGCTCTGCATACCTTTGCAAAGTGATTCCATTTACCACATTTTGCCTTTAGCTGGGCAATTTCCTTGTTCGCCATGCACTTTGTATCCACAATATCCACGTTTTGGGGCGTTTTGAGTCTGTATCGCTGTTTTGGAGTTATGTCTCTCTGTTCTAAATCACACTTTCTGTACACCGGAGGTGTGCTTTGATGTCTGTCTGACTGCATGCACTGCGCTCTTGCTGCTGCGCAAAATGGTTTTCATCTGAGCCTGTGCTCGTGAGTGAGATCTGGCTATGTCGATAGCTTTGTCCAGCGTTAGCTCAGACCCAACATTCAAAAGTTTCTCTCTCACTCGCGGTGAGTGTATTCCAAATACAATACGGTCCTTGACCATCTCATCCTTGTTAGCATAATCACAGTCTTTCACAAGCAGACGCAGCTCTGTAACAAACTGTTCAAAAGACTCGCTAGCTCCCTGTACTTTCTCATGGAATTTGTACCTAGCGAAAATTGTATTGGTCTTCGGCGCAACATATGCTTCAAAACGATCGTAGTATGTTTTCAGTACCTTTGATTCAGCCTCGGTAAGTGTCCATGTGTTGTAAATATCTCTCCCTTTTTCACCCATCCAGAGGAGCAGATAGCTGCATTTTTCCTCTTCTCCTCTGTCATTCAGAGGACCCGTGAACATTGGCTCCACATGCTGTTTGTACTTACGCCATGCATCGGGTAAGTTTGTAGACTCCCAGTCCATTCGAGGTGAAGGAACTCCAGAAAAACCCTTCTTGTAAGACCTTTACTCTGACACCATGTCTTGTTTTGCACACTTTGTACAAAATAATAAAATGCAGTGCTACAGGATATTTCTTAACGTAGCTCTTTATTAGCTAGCTATAACTGACATGTTCATGTATCGCCAACGAGGTTCAAAACGACCATGACCTAACCATTTGGGTGGTCTTAACCAATCATAGCACAGTATGATATGGCGGTAAAATGCATCCAATTACAATTCAGTATGTTTACACATATGAATATTACTGCAGGTATTATCCGGCCTGTCCGGGCTAAAGCGGCTGGAATCCGAGCTAAAGGTAAAGACCACTAGCAGTGGCTAACAATGACTAAATAGCTAGTAGCTAATTAGCTGGCTAGCTTCTGATGGATGTTCCAGTTACAAGTCTAAAAAATAGCAGATCTGTACCACATTAGGTGAGGCAGGTTGCAGGAAGGTATATTTAATAATAATAATAAAAAAAAGAGATTTAAATATAATGGAACTTATACAACCCCCCCCCGGAAAATACAATATTTACATGGGACATAAACAAACACGTCTTACTGCTGCGCTATCTTGCAATTAAGAAGTTGAACTTCGTGGCCTTTATATCTGGGGATAAAGGGCACTGCCAAGGTGGAGAGAAGGACCAGGAAGATATAAATCATTGTGGATGCTGCAGAGAGGTTCCTGGGGCTGAAAGATTTCTTGGCGAAGGAGTTGTCACAAGCCGTACCACCCTCTCAGGCCCTACAGCCTGAGAAGGGAGACATGGAGATTTGAAAGAAGGAAGAACTGGGATTGATTTTTGTTTTGTCAATGTACTATTTTTATTTGGGTGGATTAAGTTAGTTTCCCTATTACGTATGGATATCTTTTAACCTTGTTTTGGTTTCAACCGGTCCAGTTGGTGGCAGCAATACACCCTTCTCGGTTGTGAAATCCAAAGAAGAAGAAAAAGAGGGCGGGAGGGAGGTATACGTAGTTACATCACGGGCAGGCCCTTATCCCTGACGCTTTGGCGGGAGAAGCGAAAAAAACTAAGTGAAGCTACCGCAATCAAACTCAGCTTTAGCGTCATTTCAAGATATCAAACGTGTACAAATATAATTTCGAAATAGTGGAAAACGTAGCTACATTTCGTTAAATGGATCCTGATCTTTGCACCGACGAAGGCTGGACGAAAACTAAGGAGGCTGTCGCGCATTTTCGAAAACTTCTGCTGTGCTCAAAATGGTAAACGTTACATTTAACTTGAATTATTTATTATGAAACTGGGCATGCTTGGCTGCTTGTTGCTAATTAGTTGAGGTCATTTATAATAATAGCGAGATCTAACTTACATGATTATGGTCATATCTTTGATATACTTTGTCATTCCAGTTCAAAACTGATGAACGAACCTGTGTGCCTCGGGGTTTGTGAACATATGCTTTGCAGGTGAGTGGATGCTGTCCCTCTTGGAGTGGCTAACTTGGTAGAAGCACATTGTTGTACTTGGCTTGTTATTTCATCAATGACTTGTGATTCTTTGTACTAACTACTAGGTCGTGTGCTGGTCCTCAGGCTGGAGAGGGATGTGTGGTGTGTCACAGTCCTGCCTGGGTGAAAGACATTCGGATTAACAGACAACTCAGCAATATCACAGAACTCTATGGCAATTTAGACTCACTGCTCAATCCCACTGGCTCCGATTACTCTGGTATGTTATTATTAGAAAATAAAAACAACTGTATTGTCCATTGGTTAGAATGGAAATGTTTCTACTGCTTTTCCCAACACCCCCAGATTATTATATTATAACGACTGTGCCTGTCACTGACCATGATAATTAGGATACGGACACACCGTGCAGGCTGTAATTTGTGAAAGAGTGCTGACCAATTTCATAGGATGGAATCGGGTGAAAATGTTGGCAGTCAGACGTCTACAGCGGGTGGTTCTTAAAACACAGCAGACTAACGCTAGATCCACATTCAGTGTGATGTGCACAAGCCTTAAGATAAAGGAATTACAGACGGCACTGAACTCTAACACAACCTAGATTCACTGTTTATTCCCCCAAACGTCTGTGACTGTTCACTCAACATGATAGTTATGACTATGCTTTCACTTTGTTCCCCCTGTAGGTAGGTACAACTTGTAGGATATTAATGAGTATTCCTTGAAGAAGACGAGTAGGCGGCATGTAGCTTAGTGGTTAGAGCGTTGGACTTGTAACGAAAAGGTTGCAAGATCGAATCCCCAGGTAAATATCTGTTGTTCTGCCCCTGAACCAGGCAGTTAGCCCACTGTTCCTAGGCTTCCATTGAAAATAATAATTTGTTCTTAACTGACTTGGCAAGTTAAATAAATAAATAGGCGGCCAGTGTGGTGCAATACACTTTAGTAAACTATTAACAAAATATACCGTATTTACAAAATAATACATACAGGAGCAGTCAGAATTGTACGTCAGGATGCACAACTGCAACGGGTTGTGCACCCTGATGTACAATTCTGACTGTTCCCATATGTATTCCTTTGTAAATATATTAATTTTTATTACCTGCCATTTAGGGGCCTACCTTTCCACTGCCCTCATCTCACCTGTGATATTATTCCTTAACAAAGGTAGGCCTGTGTCCCTTAGCATTAAGCACAAATGGAAGTATTACCATGTATTCCCTCTTTCTTTTTTTCCCCCCTCCCATCATAATCACTGTTAATGACAGTAATGATGCAATGCCATTATGTATGGTGGTGTTTAGCTTCTATACTTGTGCTCTAACAAACGGGTGATGTTCATGTTGCCGCAGTGGTAGAGGAACACTGACTGGCAGCTACATGCCCCTCTGGGTCACCAAATTAGATACTAGCTAGCTTGCTAGGCAGAACAGGCTGGATGTGTGACAAGCAAGGTCGCGTGAATGAATGCAGCGCAGACAACCAAACACAACCACGGGTGAATCTAGTGGAATACAAATTGTGCCGTGACAAGGAAAGAAAACATTATAGTGCTACCTTACCGCTTGCTTTCACATATGCCATTATAGTCTCTGTCCTTAGCTTAGGTGAGACGTTTTGATGTGTGGTTTCAGTTTGTCCCACCAGTATTTTTCTCTTTCCTGTACTATTTTCAGATGCCCTTCCCATTACACCACCAGCACAGTCAGATAAATCTGTCTTAAAGCACAAGAAGAACTTCAAGATCTGGTTTAGTCCCCGCAGCCGCAAGGTGCGCTGCCGGGTGGAGAAGCCTGCGGTGGTGCCTCTCTCGGAGGTTGGGAGTGGGACTGTGAAAGCTGCTCCAAGACATCCTGAGACACTACCTGAGTCTAAAGGCAAAGACCTGTCTGTCTTCAACTTCAACTCCTCCTCCCAAGACTCTGGCTCCTCCTCTCCTCAAAGGGCGACTAACTATGAAAAGAAGAAAGCGACTAAGAAGACAAGAAATAGTGGTGGTGTCAGGAAGCCTGCAGCTGGGGGTGGGCAGAAACCAATCAAGCAGAATGTCAAGACACAGAGGCTGGAGGCAATCAACCAGCAGTGGGGCTTTGGCGGAGCGAGAGAAGGAGATGTCGGAGAGGAAGAAGAGCAGGTCACTGCAGAGGAAGGAGAGCACAGGTCAAGTAAAAGAGTTTCCTTCCAAAGTCCAGCCACCTTGCCTGCCACTGCGGAGCCTCAGAAGGAGGATCTCCCTCAGGGGAACACCATAATCCTCAGCCCCAGCAGAAGCATCCTGAAGGTGGTTCAGCCAGGAGAGAACGTCCCACTCTCTAAGGACCAGGACGGTCCAAGCCCACACACCACCCCTTCTCAGCTGGATAAGATATCTGCAAAGCAGCACTCCAAACCAAATGAAGAAATGACTAAAAAGCCTGACCTGCACTCCCCTCCTAAGCGCACTCCCAAAAGATTCTGTGTGGAAGATAAAAACATCTCTCAGTGTACCCCAAAGAAACCCAAGGCATCTCCTGGCCAGGGTAGACGTCCGGCAGTGGACAGGGTTGCACTCCCAGCCATGCATACCTCGCCCTCCCCCGCTGCCAGCCCCAGACAGGGTCGAACCTCCACCAGCACCAGGATATCCAGAGAAGGAGAGCAGCAGTGGGGCAGGAGCCCGTGTTCCCCCGCCCCCCTCGGGAAGAGATCCCCGGGCAGACTGTCACAGAACAGCCCAGCGGTAGTGAAGAGAAACCACAAGGGAGAGACACCCCTACACCTGGCAGCAATAAAGGTGAGATAAACATGACTTGGGTCACAGGCTCAGGGTCAGTTGTTAGAGACATGTCAAATTGTAGCAGCTGATCCCAGACCTGCTGCTATTATCAATCATTTACAGCGTTGGGACATTGATTACCTCGGGAGGATCCAGGCAGGGATTACAGCAGTGTTTACAGGGCTTATGTTAAGCTCCCTGCTATTCTCCCAGGGCTGGGAAGGGAATGCTTGTCTGATCAGTAAAGAGTAGTGCTATGGGCCATGAGAGAACCACACCGCACAACCAGGTAGATTTAGAAATTCCGATTTAAGCTGGATTTACAACAAGGCACCCAGAAAACCTTAAACTACAATAGTAACATAACCTTAAACTACAATAGTAACATAACCTTAAACTACAATAGTAACATAACCTTAAACTACAATAGTAACATAACCTGGGGACACTCTTTGATTGTATTACTGTCTGCTTCCCAAATGGCACCCTATACCTATGTAAAAGTACTGCACTATATAGGGCTTAAGTTGCCATTTGTGACACGCTGGTTGTGTGAAGTGCATCTTCTCATGTCTCTAGTAACTGACTCTGTACCTGTGAACCTGATTGATGATTGCTGTAGGCCCCATGATGCCTGTGTAGGATCAGATGCTGTGTTTGGAGTACATGTTGACATGTCTCTAACACCTGACCTAGACATGTGGCCTGATGCATCTTTGTGAACCTCACAGAGTAATTGATTGATAATAGCAGCTGGTCTAAGATGATTTTGGATCAGCCAATGTGTTTGAATGGCATGTTCATATCTTTTACAACTGTCTCCTCTCTATGTCACCCCTGCAGGGTGATGTGGAGACAGTGAAGGAGCTCCTAGACCAAGGGGCTGACCCAAACCTGAAAGACAATGCTGGATGGACACCGCTGGTGAGTGAAGCCTTGTCTCCTCAGTCTCTCCCTTGTCTAGAGAGCAAATACATCCAATCATATACATCAAGGGACAGATAGGAATACAGGGCAGGGGTGTCAAACCCATTTTGTCCCGAGGGCTGCATTCGGTCCGGAAGGCCTCATTGAAAACTGGTTGTATTTCCTTGCCGTCAAAATTTGATTTCGAAATTTCCGATGCTCCCTGACTATCTAGCTTTCATTTCAGTGATTTTTAGCGGGCTTGACACAAACTTTATGAATGTAGGTCCATTGTCATTTCTACACAGTTTGGTTTTAGTCATTTTAAAGTATATTGTTGTTCGTTCCTCCCCAACACCTTTTGTACACATTTTTACTCAAACTACCCTCGGCCGGATTAGACCCCTTCATACGGGCTTCATGTTTGACACCCCTGATTTACATGTTGGTATAGCATGCAAGTCTTTAACTTTGTCCTGCATGATAGAAGTGCTGTTATACGTATGCATACAGTATTACAAATCTATGACTTTTGGCATTTTTAAAGGGTTACTTAGACATTTTTGCAAATTGCCCAATTATCTACTTTTCCTGAGTCCAATCAACTTGTGGAAACCATTTTTGTTTTCCTGTGTTCAATTTGAAGGAAGTTAGCGGTAGTTTCGTGAGCCAATGCTAACTAGCGTTAGCGTAATGATGAAGTCTATGGGTATCTTATTGCGCTAGTGCTAGTTAGCAACTTCCTTCAAACTGCACGCAGAGACACAGAATTGGTATCCACGAGTTCCACTGACTCAAAATTCCAAAGTATCCCTTTAACAGCCTCATTGAATATTCAATGTCATCAGTGCTAGTATGTATTACATAGTAATAGAAGACCGTATGCAAGAGGAAGGACGCAGTTACTGTATAATGTATGTAATAACGGTGCTCCTCTGTTACAGCACGAGGCATGTAACCTGGGCCACCTGGGTGTCGTGGAGGTGTTGGTGGAGAGGGGAGGCGTGCTGTTGAACACACCAGGCTACAAGAACGATTCTCCTCTACACGACGCTGTCAGGAATGGACATACTGGGATCGCCATGCTACTGCTGCAGCACGGGGCTTCACAGAGCGTCTTGTGAGTATGATTGAATTTATGTATTGTTTTTTTAGCCACTCTTGTGGCCCATCCCACATGGCATTATACACATTAATATGGTAGAGCATATTGTGAGTATGGCAGAATGCACACTGATATCTGCAGCGAAACCCTTAGTCACATACAGTGGGGCAAAAAAGTATTTAGTCAGCCACCAATTGTGCAAGTTCTCCCACTTAAAAAGGTGAGAGAGGCCTGTAATTTTCATCATCGGTACACTTCAACTATGACGGACAAAATGAAGAAAAAAATCCAGAAAATCACATTGTAGGATTTTTAATGAATTTATTTGCAAATTATGGTGGAAAATAAGTATTTGGTCAATAACAAAAGTTTATCTCAATACTTTTTTTATATACCCTTTGTTGGCAATGACAGAGGTCAAACGTTTTCTGTAAGTCTTCACAAGGTTTTCACACACTGTTGCTGGTATTTTGGCCCATTCCTCCATGCAGATCTCTCTAGAGCAGTGATGTTTTGGGGCTGTTGCTGGGCAACACAGACTTTCAACTCCCTCCAAAGATTTTCTATGGGCTGAGATCTGGAGACTGGCTAGGCCACTCCAGGACCTTGAAATGCTTCTTACGAAGGCACTCCTTCGTTGCCCGGGCGGTGTGTTTGGGATCATTGTCATGCTGAAAGACCCAGCCACGTTTCATCTTCAATGCCCTTGCTGATGGAAGGAGGTTTTCACTCAAAATCTCACGATACATGGCCCCATTCATTCTTTCCTTTACACAGATCAGTCGTCCTGGTCCCTTTGCAGAAAAACAGCCCCAAAGCATGATGTTTCCACCCCCATGCTTCACAGTAGGTATGGTGTTCTTTGGATGCAACTCAGCATTCTTTGTCCTCCAAACACGACGTGTTGAGTTTACCAAAAAGTTATATTTTGGTTTCATCTGACCATATGACAAATGCTCTCTAGCATACTTCAGATGGGCCCTGGACATGTACTGGCTAAAGCAGGGGGACACGTCTGGCACTGCAGGATTTGAGTCCCTGGTGGCGTAGTGCGTTACTGATGGTAGGCTTTGTTACTTCGGTCCCAGCCTGGTGCAGGTCTACAATTTTGTTTCTGGTGTCCTTTGACAGCTCTTTGGTCTTGGCCATAGTGGAGTTTGGAGTGTGACTGTTTGAGGTTGTGGACAGGTGTCTTTTATACAGATAACAAGTTCAAACAGGTGCCATTAATACAGGTAACGGGTGGAGGACAGAGGAGCCTCTTAAAGAAGTTATAGGTCTGTGAGAGACAGAAATCTTGCTTGTTTGTAGGTGACCAAATACTGATTTTCCACCATAATTTGCAAATAAATTCATAAAAAATCCTACAACGTGATTTTCTGGATTTTTTTCTCATTTTGTCTGTCATAGTTGAAATGGTACCTATCTCATCTTTTTAAGTGGGAGAACATGCACAATTGGTGGCTGACTAAATAGTTTTTTGTCCCACTGTATGTGACTGGTTACAGGATCTGAGGCATTTGTCGCCTCAGATGCCATTGCCCAAACTGTAGACCAGGTGTTTTTAGAGCTGCAATCTGTTTTTGTTGCCTTACAAAAATGTTTAGTTTCAAACTTATACTTAATGTCAGGAACACTAAATATATGTTCTCTAAAATAGAGATGGTCTACATATTTATGAATCGATTGATATTCCCAACGATGAGGTTCCCGCCTATAAATATCTGGGCTTTTGGATTGTCGATTAAAAAAACATGCTGGTGAGCTATAGTACTTTAGTAAAAAATCTCATTTTAAAGTGGGCTTCTTTTTAGAAATAGATCTAGCCTCTCCCTGAACAGCAGGAAGCAGATTGTATAGTCAACTTTCCTGCTAGTTCTTGACTATGGTGACACCATTTATCAGAATGCAGCAGCTAATACTCTTAAACCTTTGGATGCTGTCTGTCATAGCACCCTTCGCTTTACCACAGGTGTCCATTTTTAATACTCATCACTGCATCCTGCATCAAAAGGTTGGCTGGTTCTCTTTAAAGTCCAGTAGATCACTTCACTATTATCTTTTTGTTTACTAAGCTTTACTATAAAAGCTTCCGACTTCGTTGTTGAAGTATAAAAACATGATTTACCAAACCCATTCACAGGGTTGGTTAACTCTTGATTTTCCTCAGGTCTCCACTGAATAAGGTAATTCCGCTTTTAGTTTTAATGCACCTCACTGCTGGAACAATTTGCAGAACTCCTTACAATTGGATGTTCTGTTGCTGCTCGGGTAGTTTATGGTGTTGATTGAGGACCTAGTTGCTGAGGAATCAACCTTTTTTTCTTAAATTTGATGTTTTGTATCGATTGCTGTTTTACATTTTATTGGTTGTTGTATTGCTTAGATCACGGCACACTTGGGAATGAGACCCCAGTCTCAATGGGGTTTCCCTGAATAAATATATTTTTTGATATTAATTTAAGAAAGTAATAATTTGTTTTTGTAGAAGTGCCTTCTTGAACATGGCAACTTTTATGTGCCTTAATTACAAACTTTTGTGTGGGATCTGTAAATATGAATAAACATTTTAAATTAGTTGAGCCAAGGAGAAAGCCCTGAGCTATACAGGGAGAAATACAGGATCCTTCTCTAGTTATGATTGGTTGAGATAATGGAGTGGTTGGACATGCCTAGAGATTAGTCCTGATTGGGCTGCATGTCACAGGCTTCTGTCTATACCAGAATGGGATCTTCCCTGGTCAGTATATAGATCATCTTTGCTACTGCAGATTTATGAAAGGATCTAGCTATGGACAACTGCAAAAGGGTTGCTCCAGCTCTTAAACTTTCCTGCCCTGAATTTTGCTGGGTTTAAGTAGAGCGATGACTTTCTGGAGGGCATTTCCATACGGACTCGCATGCATTTACATGTGTGGGTGAGGCTTAAGATGGAATGATGTGTAAACAAAGAAGTGTTCTCTAGGAAGTGTGAATCTTTCAAACGGCATTTTCCTCCAACTTGTCTTTTAAGTGGGATAACAAGTATATCAACTTTTAAAGCAGCATAACTGTCTTGTGCGTCCTCCAACTACAGTGTACGAGATACATTTAAGTCATTTAGCAGACCATTTTCAAGCTCTGAGTCTTTACTTTTTTTAAATGTACAAATAAGCAAATCTCATACATTTGACAAGCCTCATCAGAGATCTGAACTCATGAGTATTTATGAAAGTCTTTATTTGGATCCCCATTATCTGACACCATAGCGAGTGAACCAAACCTTATCCATCGTAGTCTGGTCTACCATAGTTGTCTCTAGTTTTCACCATATTCTATGCCCTCTGCTTGGCAAAAAATTAACTTAATCCCGTGGATAGCAGAAGTGGCCCATATTGTAACCACAGATATAAGATCAATGTATTCAACATGACTGCACCAGACTGTTGGCCTACCAGACCTGTAGGGCTGCACATTTTGGGGAATATTCAGAGGTGGAAACTTTCTGTGGGAATGAATGGGAGTATATTGGAATGAATGGAAATGTATGCAAATTAATATTTACATTTAAGTCATTTAGCAGACGCTCTTATCCAGAGCGACTTACAAATTGGTGAATTCACCTTCTGACATCCAGTGGAACAGCCACTTTACAATAGTGCATCTAAATCATTAAGGGGGGGGGTGAGAAGGATTACTTATCCTATCCTAGGTATTCCTTGAAGAGGTGGGGTTTCAGGTGTCTCCGGAAGGTGGTGATTGACTCCGCTGTCCTGGCGTCGTGAGGGAGTTTGTTCCATTTAAATGTAGATGTTTTTTCCATTAGATACACTGCTCAAAAAAATAAAGGGAACACTGAAACAACACAATGTAACTCCAAGTCAATCACACTTCTGTGAAATCAAACTGTCCACTTAGGAAGCAACACTGATTCACAATAAATTTCACATGCTGTTGTGCAAATGGAATAGACAACAGGTGGAAATTATAGGCATTTAGCAAGACACCCCCAATAAAGGAGTGGTTCTGCAGGTGGGGACCACAGACCACTTCTCAGTTCCTATGCTTCCTGGCTGATGTTTTGGTCACTTTTGAATGCTGGCGGTGCTTTCACTCTAGTGGTAGCATGAGACGGAATCTACAACCCACACAAGTGGCTCAGGTAGTGCAGCTCATCCAGGATGGCACATCAATGCGAAATGTGGCAAGAAGGTTTGCTGTGTCTGTCAGCGTAGTGTCCAGAGCATGAAGGCGCTATAAGGAGACAGGCCAGTACATCAGGAGATGTGGAGGAGGCCGTAGGAGGGCATCAACCCAGCAGCAGGACCGCTACATCCGCCTTTATGCAAGGAGGAGCAGGAGGAGCACTGCCAGAGCCCTGCAAAATGACCTCCAGCAGGCCACAAATATGCATGTGTCTGCTCAAACGGTCAGAAACAGACTCCATGAGGGCCCGACGTCCACTGGTGGGGTTTGTGCTTACAGCCCAACACCGTGCAGGAGGTTTGGCATTTGCCAGAGAACACCAAGATTGGCAAATTCGCCACTGGCGCCCTGTGCTCTTCACAGATGAAAGCAGGTTCACACTGAGCACATGTGACAGACGTGACAGTCTGGAGACGCTGTGGAGAACATTCTGCTGCCTGCAACATCCTCCAGCATGACCGGTTTGGCGGTGGGTCAGTCATGGGGTGGCATTTCTTTGGGGGGCCACAGAGCCCTCCATGTGCTCGTCAGAGGTAGCCTGACTGCCATTAGGTACCGAGATGAGATCCTCAAGAACCCTTGTGAGACCATATGCTGGTGTGGTTGGCCCTGGGTTCCTCCTAATGCAAGAGCTCATGTGGTTGGAGTGTGTCAGCAGTTCCTGCAAGAGGAAGGTATTGATGCTATGGACTGGCCCGCCCGTTCCCCAGACCTGAATCCAATTGAGCACATCTGGGACATCATGTCTCGCTCCATCTACCAATGCCACATTGCACCACAGACTGTCCAGGAGTTGGCGGATGCTTTAGTCCAGGTCTGGGAGGAGATCCCTCAGGAGACCATCCTCCACCTCATCAGGAGCATGCCCAGGCGTTGTAGGGAGGTCATACAGGCACGTGGAGGCCACACACACTACTGAGCCTCATTTTGACTTGTTTTAAAGGACATTACATCAAAGTTGGATCAGCCTGTAGTGTGGTTTTCCACTTTAATTTTGAGTGTGACTCCAAATCCTGACCTCCTTTTGTTGATAAATTTGATTTCTATTGATAATGTTTGTGTGATTTTGTTGTCAGCACATTCAACTATGTAAAGAGAAAAATATTTAAGAATATTTAATTCATTCAGATCTAGGATGTTATTTTAGTGTTCCTGTAATTTTTTTGAGCAGTGTATTTACCATATCATATGGAGACAGAAACATAAACTTTTTACCTTATCATAAGTAGACATAATTGCAAATGATTAAATCCTTCTAATAAGAAAAAAAACAAAAAAACAATTTAGTTACGAATTGAACTTAAATTAAATGAGTTGACTCTTCACATGGGATGATTTCACTAAACAACAAAAGAAAGGGAATGTTGAATGATCCACAATGATCCGTCGCATCTCCTAAAAATGTTTTCAACATGCATCTGTAAAATGATAGTCTAGAAACTAAAGCTTTGGTTGTCTTCCTCTCAGGCTTCCATGTCTTCTCCCTGGCCCTCCTCAATATATACCTCTTGAACATCAGATTCTGAGGCCTCTTCACTGTCACTTTCGAACCTTGTTGAGGATGGCTCGTTGCCTGGCTCAAATTTGCCTAGAGGGCCATCAATATTTCAACCCTTGTATTGGTCACCCTGTTGTGTGTGTGTTCCCAAACAAGGACCAGTTGCGCTCTGAGGCGGTTGATGTTGGTGGGATTTGGAGGATGACGGAGGCAACAGGGGAAAGAGCCTCAGATCCACAAAGTCCCTTCCACCAGGTGGCTGATGAGATGTGCTGGCACGACTGCCATATTGTATCTCCATCCCAAAGCCCTTGCTTCCTTAGTTGGAAGTGTACTTTGTCTGACTGCTAAGAACCTTGCCCTCATCCAGGCCAAGGTGGGAAGATACCGTAGTGATTACACCATAGGCCTTGTTGTTCTCTGCACCAGACAGGATGCTCTTGCCAGCATACTTGGAGTCCAACATGTACGCTGTGGCATGTATGGGCTTCAAGCAGAAGTCTTCACGCTTTTTGATGTATTTCAGAACTGCAGTTACCTCTGCATGGAGCAACAGTGAAGTGGGCATGGCAGTACGGATTTCTTCTCTTACATCTGCAAGCAGATTCTGAACTGAACAGAGTCAACCGATTAATCGGAATGGACTATTAATTAGGGCCGATTTCAAGTTTTCATTTTTGGGTGCCTATTTTATTTTTAAACATTTCATTTTATATTTTTTTATATACCTTTATTTAACTAGGCAAGTCAGTTAAGAACACATACTTATTTTCTATGACGGCCTAGGAACGGTGGGTTAACTGCCTTGTTCAGGGGCAGAACGACAGATTTTCACCTTCTCAGCTCGGGGGATCCAATCTTGCAACCTTAGTTAACTAGTACAACTCTCTAACCACCTGCCTCTCGTTGCACTCCACAAGGAGACTGCCTGTTACGCAAATGCAGTAGAAGCCAAGGTAAGTTGCTCGCTAGTATTAAACTCATCTTATAAAAAACAATCAATCATTATCACTAGTTAACTACACATGGTTGATGATATTACTAGTTTATCTAGCGTGTCCTGCGTTGCATATATTCAATGCGATGCTGGGGGATGATTTAACAAAAGCGCATTTGCGGAAAAAGGCACAATCGTTGGACGACTGTACCTAACCATAAACATCAATGCCTTTCTTAAAATCAATACACAAAAGTATATATTTTTAAGCCTGCATATTTAGCTAAAAGAAATCCAGGTTAGCAGGCAATATTAAAAAGGTGAAATTGTGTCACTTCTCTTGCGTTCATTGCACGCAGAGTCAGGGTATATGCAACAGTTTGGGCAGCCTGGCTCATTGCGAACTAATTTACCAAAATTGTATGTAATTATGACATAAAATTGAAGGTTGTGCAATGTAACAAGAATATTTAGACTTAGGGATGCCACCCGTTAGATAAAATACGGAACGGTTCCGTATTTCACTGAAATAATAAACGTTTTGTTTTCGAAATTATAGTTTCCGGATTCGACCATATTAATGACCAAAGGCTCGTATTTCTGTGTGTTATGTTATAATTAAGTCTATGATTTGTTAGAGCAGTCGGACTTAGCGATGGTAGCATTTATTCAAACAGCACTTTTGTGCGTTTTCCCAGCTGCTCTTCGCAAGCACAGCCCTGTTTTATGACTTCAAGCCTATCAGTCTAATGGCTGGTGAAACTGATGTGAAATGGCTAGCTAGTTTGCGAGGTGCGCGCTAATAGCGTTTCAAACTTCACTCGCTCTGTGACTTGGAGTAGTTATTCCCCTTGCGCTGCAAGGGCCTCTGCTTTTGTGGAGCGATGGGTAACGCTGCTTCGAGTGTGGCTGTTATCGATGTGTTCCTGGTTCGAGCCCAGGTAGGGGCGAGGTGAGGGACGGAAGCTATACTGTTACACTGGAAATACTATAGGGCCTATAAGAACATCCAATAGTCAAAGGTATATGAAGTACAAATGGAATAGAGAGAGTCCTATAAATAATATATTAACTACAACCTAAAACCTCTTACCTTGGAATATTGAAGTCTCATAAAATTGATTTATATAGCCCTTCGTACATCAGCTGATATCTCAAAGTTCTGTACAGAAACCCAGCCTAAAACCCCAAACAGCAAGCAATACAGGTGTTGAAGCACAGCGGCTAGGAAAAACTCCATAGAAAGTCCAAAACCTAGGAAGAAACCTAGAGAGGAACCAGGCTATTGGGGTGGCCAGTCCTCTTCTGGCTGTGCCGGGTGGAGATTATAACAGAACATGGCCAAGATGTTTAAATGTTCATAAATGACCAGCATGGTCAAATAATAATAATCACAGACAGAACAGTTGAAACTGGAGCAGCAGCACGGCCAGGTGGACTGGGGACAGCAAGGAGTCATCATGTCAGGTAGTCTTGAGGCATGGTCCTAGGGCTCAGGTCCTCCGAGAGAGAGAAAGAGAGAATTAGAGAGAGCATACTTAAATTCACACAGGACAGGAGAAGTACTCCAGATATAATAAACTGACCCTAGCCCACCGACACAAACTACTGCAGCATAAATACTGGAGGCTGAGACAGGAGGGGACAGGAGACACTGGCCCCATCCGATGACACCCCCGGACAGGGAAAAACAGGAAGGATATAACCCCACCCACTTTGCCAAAGCACAGCCCCCACACCACTAGAGGGATATTCTTCAACCACCAACTTACCATCCTGAGACGAGGCCGAGTATAGCCCACAAAGATCTCCGCCACGGCACAACCCAAGGGGGGGCACCAACCCAGAAAGGAAGATCACATCAGTGACTCAACCCACTCAAGTGACGCACCCCTCCTAGGGACGGTATGAAAGAGCCCTAGTAAGCCAGTGACTCAGCCCCTGTAATAGGGTTAGAGGAAGAGAATCCCAGTGGAAAGAGGGGAACCGGCCAGGCAGAGACAGTTGCTCCAGAGCCTTTCCGTTCACCTTCACACTCCTGGGCCAGACTACACTCAATCATATAACCCACTGTAGAGATGAGTCTTCAGTAAAGACTTAAAGGTTGAGACCGAGTTTGCATCTCTCACATGAGTAGGCAGACCATTCCATAAAAATGGAGCTCTATAGGAGAAAACCCTGCCTCCAGCTGTTTGCTTAGACATTCAGGAGGCCTGCGTCTTGTGACCATAGCGTACGTGAAGGTATGTATGGCAGGACCAAATCAGAGAGATAGGTAGGAGCAAGCCCATGTAATGCTTTGTAGGTTTGCAGTAAAACCTTGAAATCAGCCCTTACCTTGACAGGAAGCCAGTGTAAGGAGGCTAGCACCGGAGTAATATAATCAATTTTTTTGGTTCTAGTCAGGATTCTAGCAGCCGTATTTAGCACTAACTGAAGTTTTAGTGCTTTATCCGGGTAGCTGGAAAGTAGAGCATTGCAGTAGTCTAACCTCGAAGTGACACAAGCATGGATTTTTCTGCATAATTTTTGGACAAAGTTTCTGATTTTTGCAATGTTAGGTAGATGGAAAAAAGCTGTCCTTGAAACAGTCTTGATATTTTCTTCAAAAGAGAAATCAGGGTCCAGAGTAACGCCGAGGTCCTTCAGTTTTATTTGAGACGACTGTACAACCATTAAGATTAATTGTCAGATTCAACAGAAGATCTCTTTGTTTCTTGGGACCTAGAACAAGCATCTCATGTTAAAAGGAACCACCAACTTTCATATGTTCTCATATTCTGAGCAAGGAACTCAAACGTTAGCTTTTTTACATGGCACATATTGCACTTTTACTTCTAACACTTTGTTTTTGCATTATTTAAACCAAATTGAACATGTTTCATTATTTATTTGAGGCTAAATTGATTTTTATTGATGTATTATATTAAGTTAAAGTCTTCATTCAGTATTGTTGTAATTGTCATAATTACAAATAAATAAATAAAAATCGTACGATTAATCGGTATCGGATTTTTTGGTCCTCCAATAATCGGTACCGGCGTTGAAAAATCATAATCGGTCGACCTCTAGTCTTAACATCAGACAGGATGGCATTGTCTCCTTCAATCCTTGCAATGGCTACTGCTATAGGTTTCAGGCTGCTCTTTCAGGCTGCTCTTTCAGGCTGCTCTTTCAGGCTGCTCTTTCAGGCTGCTCTTTCAGGCTGCTCTTTCAGGCTGCTCTTTCAGGCTGCTCTTTCAGGCTGCTCAGGATCCTCTTGATGGGGCAGACTGTGATATGGCCATTTCTTAGTGAGACTACTTCCTCTCCAGGAGACTGTCAAACATGTTGACAACACCACCCCAATGGGTGTTGCTGGGCAGCTTCAATGTGGTGCTCTTATTTTTCTCACTTTGCTTGGTGAGGTAGTGCTATAAATTGATGACCCTTCACATAGTTAATAATTTCCTTGGCTCTCTTGTAGAGTGTATCCATTGTTTTCATTGGCATGATGTACTTGAGGAGCAGATTCAATGCATGATCAGCACAGCCAATGGGTGTGATGTGAGGATAGGACTCCTCCACTTTAGACCATGGCAGCCTTCATGTTCGCAGCATTGTCTGTCACCAGTGCAAATACCTTCTGTGGTCCAAGGTCATTGATGACTGCCTTCAGCTCATCTGCAATGTAGAGACGGGTGTGTCTGTTGTCCCTTGTGTCTGTGCTCTTGTCAAATACTGGTTGAGGGGTGGAGATGATGAAGTTAATTATTCCTTGGCCACGGACATTAGGCCACCCATCAAAGATCATTACAATATAGTCTGCTTTCTCTATGATTTGCTTCACCTTCACTTAAACTCTGAACTCTACATCCAGCAAATGAGTAGATAAAGCATGTCTGGTTGGAGGGGTGTATGTTGGGCAAAGAACATTCAGAAATCTCTTCCAATACACATTGCCTGTGAGCATCAGAGGTGAACCATTTGCATACATTCATCAGCATTTCTCTGACTACGTTCCTCCATTGAGTCAAAAAAAGCCTTCTGATTCCAGAAGGACCATGAGCTGTTGCTATCGATAAGGTGTCCGATTCATCATTTTCACTTCGAATAGAAGTAGAGGGACTTTTGTCAGAGGTTGCTTGTTATGAGCGCTGAGGGAACTTTATGCTCTTGGCCAGATGATTCTGCATCTTTGTTGCATTCTTCACATATTATTTTGAACATTTATTTTTATTTTATTTCACCTTTATTTTGCAAATGTACACAGCTTTTCCTTCTACATTAGCTGCAGTGAAATCTTTCCAAACATCAGATAGTGCCCTTGGCATTTTCCTGTTAAGATTTTTTTAAATGAGTAAAACAAATACAATTCCATGAACAGATAAATGGTTAAGCAGTTAGATTAAACAACTCCTTTGTAAGATAAATGTTTTAAAATGAAACATGTATGGAAACAGGAGAATTAACACTCAGCAAGCTAAAACCCACATGGTAGCAAAAAGTATCAGAAATTGATACAAGTTTGAAATGATTTAAACATACTTTGCTGTAGGCTACTATTTGCTAGTTAACAAAAAAAATGTCATAAAATATATTCACCCCACCTGGTATTGTAATAAAAACTTACCTGAAAGCATGTACTCCTTTGCGCAGTCCATGTAGTAGTGTGGGCTCCATAGTATCTCATTAGTGTGCAAGTCCTGGAGAATTAGCTGTACATATGATGGAAGAATGCACTGTGCATGCAGAGGGTTGCAATTCCATTGAATTTGGGATAATGTAGCCTAAATATGCCGCAATACTTAGACTTGCCTTACGTGTATCCCACAAAAAAAGGTTCTCTCTTATAAGCTGAACTTTTTGATGAATTTAAGCAAAGTTCCCAAATTGTAGGACTTAACTTCCCGACCCTTTGCAACCCTATTTACCAGTCACAAATACCATAAGTTAATTTTGCATGATGTGCGGTAGCGGACAGCCGGAGTCATAATTCTAGTTGGACAGCCGGACACTGATTGGTTGTTTGATGGTCAAGTGGTTTGACCTCATTGGGCAGGTTGGCTTAGAATACATCAGCCAGTGGGTTGGGAAGGGGCTGGTGTGTGTGAGGACACTCGCATATTATTTGATGCTGATAAGGTGGCGGTCGTTAACTGAGTGCTGAAGGAACAATTACCTATATATTTTCCCCTTCCATCTTCTCTCTCCTTCCATTTCTTTTTCCCCCTCTGTCTTTTCTCTCTCACCTTCCCTTCTCTCTTCCCCACTGCTCAGCATGTTGATATGCTGTAGTGGGTGGCGCCCGGGGCCTTGGCGACAGAGGTTAGCAACAGCAGATTTACTCAAGTTTATCCTGCCTGCCTGCTAGTCGTCTGCAAGGCAAAAGAGACAATCTGTCATGATGCCACAAGACAAGTGCAACCCTTCCCCGTCACACACTATCAATGAATTTAGTCTACACAAACACACACACAGGGATGATCACACGCTGCCTCAGTCTTGTATAACTAATCTTGTGTGGACTGACACACAATTCAGTCCCACTCAAAATCCTATTTTCCCTAACCATTGCCCTAACGCTGTCATTAACCCCAAAACCAAATTCTTCCCTAAATCCGTAGAAAAAGAATTTGACAAATCCCCAGTTAGTCCAATTTTTGTTAATTTACTTCTGGTCCCCACAAGTATAGTTAAACACGTCCACAAACAAAAACACACACAAACACAAAGACACACCCTGGTCCTCCAAGTCCGAAATAATTTCCCTGAAGGCTGTGCCGGAGTCAGACAGAGAGCCAGTGCCATCCCTAATGGATTGATTGGCACACAGAGCTGCACGGTGAGAGTAAGAAAGAGGATTTCTCTGAGGCCATGTCCACTGAAATCATCCATCTCGATAGCCTCAACCCAGCTCTGCATCTGCAACATTGGACAGGTTGTCTTTTTTGTTTGTGGATTTAGACTAAAGAAGTGTTTGTGTTTCAAGTGAAAGTTTTATTTGTCACATGCAGTAGCACAATGAAATGCTTAAAGGTCTCATGCAGCCTTTATCTCAATATCAAATATTTTCTGTGTGACAAATAAGTACCGTACTGTCATAGTTTTCAATTAAAATGGTCAAAAATGAACAAAAATAGCTTCTTAGCAAAGAGCTATTTCTCAAGCAAGAATTTTGTTTGGACTGTCTGAGTGGGGAGGAGAAAACAGAAAACGAGCTGTTATGGGCAGAGGTTTAGGAACTCTTTCTTATTGGTCTAACTAATTTACCACCTGGTGATGTCACCACTCAACTCAAACCAACTCAAACAGGCAGTAATGTTAGGCAGTTATTTCAAACTGCTATTACACTAAAATGGTATTATCCTAATATTTCACAGTATTATTCCAACCTCATAGTGTAGACAGGCAGAGCTGCATACAGTTGAAGTCGGAAGTTTACATACACTTAGGTTGGAGTCATTAAAGCTCGTTTTTCAACACTCCACATTTATTGTTAACAAACTAGTTTTGTCAAGTCGGTTTGGACATCTACTTTGTGCATGACAGGTAATTTTTCCAACAATTGTTTACAAGACAGATAATTTCACTTATAATTCACTGTATCGCAATTCCAATGGGTCCGAAGTTTACATACACTAAGTTGACTGTGCCTTTAAACAGCTTGGAAAATTCCAGAAAATGATGTCATGGCATTAGAAGCTTCTGATAGGCTAAATGAGAGAATGAGTCAATTGGAGGTGTACTTGTGGATGTATTTCAAGGCCTTCCTTCAAACTCAGTGTCTCTGCTTGATATCATGGGAAATCAGCCAAGACCTCAGGAAAAACAATTGTAGACTTCCACAAGTCTAGTTCATCCTTGGGAGCAATTTCCAAACGCCTGAAGGTACCACGTTCATCTGTACAAACAACAGTACGCAAGTATAAACACCATGGGACCACGCAGCTGTCATACGGCTCAGGAAGAAGACGCATTCTGTCTCCTCGAGATGAACGTACTTTGGTGTGAAAAGTGCAAATCAATCCCAGAACAACAGCAAAGGACCTTGTGAAGATGACCAAGGAAATAAGTCTTATATCGACAACCTGACAGGACTCTCAGCAAGGAAGACGCCACTGCTCCAAAACCGCCATAAAAAAGCCAGACTACGGTTTACAACTGCACATGGGGACAAAGATCGTACTTTTTGGAGAAATGTCCTCTGGTCTGATGAAACAAACAACTGTTTGGCCATAATGATCATCGTTTATGTTTGGAGGAAAAATGGGGAGGCTTGGAAGCTGAAGAGCACCATCCCAACCGTGAAGCATAGGGGTGGCAGCATCATGCTGTGGGGGTGCTTTGCTGCAGGAGGGACTGGTGCTCTTCACAAAATAGATGGCTGCATGAGGAAGTAAAATTGTGGATATATTGAAGCAACATCTCAAGACATCAGTCAGGTAGTTCAAGCTTGGTTGCAAATGGGTCTTCCAAATGGACAATGACACCAAGCATCCTTACAAAGTGGTGGCGAAATGGCTTAAGACAACGAAGTCAAGGTATTGGAGAGGCCATCACAAAGCCCTGACCTCAATCCTATAGAAAATGTGTGGGCAGAACTGATAAAGTATGTGCGAGCAAGGAGGCCAACAAACCTGACTCAGTTACACCAGCTCTGTCAGGAGGAATGGGCAAAAATTCAGCCAACTCATTGTGGGAAGCTTGTGGAAGCCTACCCGAAACGTTTGACCCAAGTTAAACAATTTAAAGGCAATGTTACCAAATACTAATTGAGTGTATGTAAACTTCTGACCCACTGGGAATTGGATGAAGTAAATAAAATCTGAAATAAATAATTCTCTATTATTCTGACATTGCACATTCTTAAAATAAAGTGGTGATTATAACTGATGTAAAACATGGCATTTTTACTCAGATTAAATGTCAGGAATTGTTAAACTGAGTTTTAAATGTATTTAGCTAAGGTGTATGTAAACTTCCCACTTCATACATGCAGTGTCAAGAAAAAGTATTTGAACCCTTTGGAATATTTCTGCATAAATTGGTCATCAAATTTGATCAGATCTTCATCTAGGTCACAACAACAGACAAACACATTCTGCTTAAACTAATAAAACTCAAACAATTATGTTTTCATGTCTTTATTGAACACACCCTGTAAACATTCACAGTGCAGGGTGGAAAAGTATGAGTCCTTGGATTTATAACTGGTTCACCCTCCTTTGGCAACCATAACCTCAACCAAATGTTTTCTGGAGTTGCGAATCAGACCGGCACAACGGTCAGGAGGAGTTTTGTACCATTCCTCTTTTCAAAACTGTTTCAGTTCAGCAATATTCTCTTGGTGTCTGGTGTGAACTGCTCTCTTGAGGTCATGCCACAGCATCTCAATGGGGTTGAGGTCAGGAATCTGACTGGGCCACTGCAGAAGGGGTATCTTCTGTTGAAGCCATTCTGTTTAGGGTTGTTGACCTTCAATTGGCGAACAGATAGCCCAACATTTTCCTGCAAAATGTCTTGATAAACTTCTTGGGAAATCATTTTTCTGTTGACTATAACAAGCAGTCCAGTTCCTGAGGCAGCAAATCAGCCCCAAAACATGATGCTCCCTCCACCATACTTTACAGTTGGGATGAGGTTTTGATGTTGGTGTGCTTTTAATTTTTTTTTCACACATACATACTGTTGTGTGTTCCTTCCAAACAACTCAACTGTAGTTTTTTAATATTTTGCTAGTAGCACTGTGTACGTACATACATACATACATACATACATACATACATACATAAACTCAGCAAAAAAAGAAATGTCCTCTCACTGTCAACTGCTTTTATTTTTAGTAAATTTAACATTTGTATGAACATAAGATTCAACAACTGAGACATAAACTGAACAAGTTCCACAGACATGTGACTAACAGAAATTGAACAATGTGTCCCTGAACAAAGGAGGGGTCAAAATTAAAAGTAACAGTCAGTATCTGGTGTGGCCACCAGCTACATTAAGTACTGCGGTGCATCTCCTCCTCATGGACTGCACCAGATTTGCCAGTTCTTGCTCTGTGATGTTATCCCACTCTTCCACCAAGGCACCTGCAAGTTCCCGGACATTTTTGGGGGGAATGGCCCTAGCCCTCACCCTCCGATCCAACAGGTCCCAGACGTGCTCAGTGGGATTGAGATCCGGGCTCTTTGCTGGCCATGGCAGAACAGACATTCCTGTCTTGCAGGAAATCACGCACAGAACGAGCAGCATGGCTGGTGGCATTGTCATGCTGGAGGGTCATGTAAGGATGAGCCAGCAGGAAGGGTACCACATGAGGGAGTAGGATGTCTTCCCTGTAACGCACAGCGTTGAGATTGCCTGCAATGACGACAAACTCAGTCCGATGATGCTGTGACAGCCCCTCCACCTCCAAATCGATCACTCTCCAGACTACAGTCCTCGGTGTAACGCTCATTCCTTCAATGAAAACCGTGACTCGTCAGTGAAGAGCACTTTTTGACAGCCCTGTCTGGTCCAGTAACGGTGGGTTTGTGCCCATAGACGATGTTGTTGCTGGTGTAATAGCCTTTCTCAGCCTATTGCGGACAGTCTGAGCACTGGCGGAGGGATTTTGTGTTCCTGGTGTAACTCTGGCAATTGTTGTTGCCATCTTGTATCTGTCCCGCAGATGTGATGTTCGGATGTACCTGATCCTGTGCAGATGTTGTTACTCGTGGTCTGCCACTGCGAGGACAATGAGCTGTCCTGTCTCACAGTACGGACATTGCAATTTATTGCCCTGGCCACATCTGCAGTCCTCATGCCTCCTTGCAGCATGCCTAAGGCACATTCACGCAGATGAGCAGGGACCCTGGGCATATTTCTTTTGGTGTTTTTCAGAATCAGTGGAAAGGCCTCTTTATTGTCCTAAGTTTTCATAACTGTGACCTTAATTGCCTCTAAGCTGTTAGTGTCTTAATGACCGTTCCACAGGAGCATGTTCATTAATTGTTTATGGTTCATTGAACAAGCTTGGGAAACAGTGTTTAAACTCTTTGCAGTGAAGTTATTTGGATTTTTACGAATTAACTTTGAAAGACCGGCTCCTGAATTTATTTATTTTTTTGTTTGTTTTTTGAGTTTACATGCATACATTACCAGTGAAATGTTTGGGGACACCTTCTCATTCAAGAGTTTTTCTTTATTTTTACTATTGTGGAATAATAGTGAAGACATCAACCATGAAATAACACATACGGAATCATATAGTAGCCAAATAAGTGTTAAACAAATATATTTGAGATTCTTTAAAGTAGCCACTCTTTGCCTTGATGACAGCTTTGCACACTCTTGGCATTCTCTCAACCAGCTTCATGAGGAAAGTTTTAACAATAGTCTTGAATGAGTTCCCACATATGCTCAGCACTTGTTGGCTGCTGTTCCTTCACTCTGCAGTCCAACTCCTCCCAAACCATCTCAATTGGGTTGAGGTCAGGTCTTTTGATGCAGCACTCCCTCACTCTCCTTGGTCAAATAGCCCTTACACAGCCTGGAGGTGTGTTCTGGGTCATTGTCCCGTTGACAAACAAATGATACTCCCACTAAGCACAAACCAGATGGGATGGCATCATGACTGAACACTATTCCAGGTGCGTCAAAACTAGGGCCTGTATGACCTGCCTGATAGCGTTAAGAAGGTAGAGAAGCGGTTTATTATGGACAAACTTTTCCCAATCTTAGCTAATGTTGTATCAATATGTTTTGACCATGACAGTTTACAATCCAGGGATACTCCAAGAAGTTTAGTCACCTCAACTTGCTCAATTTCCACATTATTCATTACAAGATTTAGTTGAGGTTTAGGTTTTAGTGAATGGTTTGTCCCAAATACAATGCTTTTAGTTTTTGATTGCATTCAAATCAAATTTTATTTGTCACATACACATGGTTAGGATATATGAATGAGTGATGGTACAGAGCAGCATAGGCAAGATACAGTAGATGGTATCGAGTACAGTATATACATGTGAGATGAGTATGTAAACAAAGTGGCATAGTTAAAGTGGCTAGTGATACATGTATTACATAAGGATGCAGTCGATGATATAGAGTACAGTATATACGTATGCATATGAGATGAATAATGTAGGGTAAGTAACATTATATAAGGTAGCATTGTTTAAAGTGGCTAGTGATATATTTACATCATTTCCCATCAATTCCCATAATTAAAGTGGCTGGAGTTGAGTCAGTGTCAGTGTGTAGGCAGCAGCCACTCAATGTTAGTGGTGGCTGTTTAACAGTCTGATGGCCTTGAGATAGAAGCTGTTTTTCAGTCTCTCGGTCCCAGCTTTGATGCACCTGTACTGACCTCGCCTTCTGGATGATAGCGGGGTGAACAGGCAGTGGCTCGGGTGGTAATGTCCTTGATGATCTTTATGGCCTTCCTGTAACATCGGGTGGTGTAGGTGTCCTGGAGGGCAGGTAGTTTGCCCCCGATGATGCGTTGTGCAGACCTCACTACCCTCTGGAGAGCCTTACGGTTGAGGGCGGAGCAGTTGCCGTACCAGGCGGTGATACAGCCCGCCAGGATGCTCTCGATTGTGCATCTGTAGAAGTTTGTGAGTGCTTTTGGTGACAAGCCAAATTTCTTCAGCCTCCTGAGGTTGAAGAGGCGCTGCTGCGCCTTCTTCACGATGCTGTCTGTGTGAGTGGACCAATTCAGTTTGTCTGTGATGTGTATGCCGAGGAACTTAAAACTTGCTACTCTCTCCACTACTGTTCCATCGATGTGGATAGGGGGGTGTTCCCTCTGCTGTTTCCTGAAGTCCACAATCATCTCCTTAGTTTTGTTGACGTTGAGTGTGAGGTTATTTTCCTGACACCACACTCCCGAGGGCCCTCACCTCCTCCCTGTAGGCCGTCTCGTCGTTGTTGGTAATCAAGCCTACCACTGTTGTGTCGTCCGCAAACTTGATGATTGAGTTGGAGGCGTGCGTGGCCACGCAGTCGTGGGTGAACAGGGAGTACAGGAGAGGGCTCAGAACGCACCCTTGTGGGGCCCCAGTGTTGAGGATCAGCGGGGAGGAGATGTTGTTACCTACCCTCACCACCTGGGGGCGGCCCGTCAGGAAGTCCAGTACCCAGTTGCACAGGGCGGGGTCGAGACCCAGGGTCTCGAGCTTGATGACGAGCTTGGAGGGTACTATGGTGTTGAATGCCGAGCTGTAGTCGATGACCAGCATTCTCACATAGGTATTCCTCTTGTCCAGATAGGTTAGGGCAGTGTGGTTGAGATTGCATCGTCTGTGGACCTATTTGAGCGGTAAGCAAATTGGAGTGGGTCTAGGGAGTCAGGTAGGGTGGAGGTGATATGGTCCTTGACTAGTCTCTCAAAGCACTTCATGATGACGGAAGTGAGTGCTACGGGGCGGTAGTCGTTTAGCTCAGTTACCTTAGCTTTCTTGGGAACATGAACGATGGTGGCCCTCTTGAAGCATGTGGGAACAGCAGACTGGTATAGGGATTGATTGAATATGTCCGTAAACACACCAGCCAGCTGGTCTGCGCATGCTCTGAGGGTGCGGCTGGGGATGCCGTCTGGGCCTGCAGCCTTGCGAGGGTTAACACGTTTAAATGTTTTACTCACCTCGGCTGCAGTGAAGGAGAGACCGCATTTTTCCATTGCAGGCAGTGTCAGTGGCACTGTATTGTCCTCAAAGCGGGCAAAAACGTTATTTAGTCTGCCTGGGAGCAAGACATCCTGGTCCGTGACTGGGCTGGATTTCTTCCTGTAGTCCGTGATTGACTGTAGACCCTGCCACATGCCTCTTGTGTCTGAGCCGTTGAATTGGGATTCTACTTTGTCTCTGTACTGACGCTTAGCTTGTTTGATAGCCTTACATTCTGGGTTAAACTTGCAAGCCCTACACAGTAGGGCAGTATTCAATATAAAAAGGTATAACTAAAACAACAAAACACGAGAGATGTATATTTTTTGGGTGCAGAAAAATGTTAGAAACAAGAGAAACAAGGCACTCCCAGACACAAGGTGTTTTTGGGCTTTCACAGCTGATCGCTTCGCTTTCCCAGCTGCACTGAGAACTGCACAGAGCCATGCATCGGGTGTTTCTGGTTCCTCTTCTGTATGTCATCGTCTTGGCTTGGATCCTCACACATCATATGTATCATGATCAATAAAAGATGATCTCAATGGGGTATTTACTTAGATATAACAACTGTCAAAACATCTGGCCTATTCATTTATTGCAAGGTTTGTCGTATGTAGATGGAGGAAGTTTGAGAATTAATTTTTATATATAAAAAAAATTGGACAACACTGTGCAACTACTGTACTCTGTATTCAGATCTGAATTGATAAATTAATGCATTTTCCCTTATCAGTATGAAAGGCTTGGTTTCAGTGGTTACCCACACCCCTTAGATACACACACTACACCACCTACCCAAAGCAATTTTCCATGCTTTTCATATCCTTTCACTGGGAATGTGTGTGTGTGTGTGTTTTTGTACATGGTCGCGTCTGCAGTATTTGTGTGTCTATCGGGGTGGGGGGGGGGGGGGGGGGGTGTTATGAATCCAATTGAAATATTTTATGGACCAGTGGACCTATTAATTGTCCCCCAGGTGTTATCTTTGCTGACGCCTAATCTTTATGCACCAACCTGTTCTGCTTCTCCTCCCTCTTCCCCTCCTTTTTCTCATCCCTTCCTTCCCCTCCTCCAGGAATGTGCTGTTTCACTTTGTCTTCTGTGTCTCAGTGTCTCGCGCTGCATTGCTGTTCACTGGATCCTCATAGCCCTATGTCAATCCATGCACTAATATATTGTATCATATTGTCACCGATGAGTGACTTTGTTACCATCCATGTCTGTATAACCCTAATCTTAGCACCCAGAATGATGCATTGCTGTCTGGCTGCTAGATGGTACTTGTCTGTGTATCCGGATACCCAGACAGTTTTGACATGGTTCAGGTTTGTGACGGAGACAGTCTGTATCTCCATCTAACAGGAATATGTTTGGCCTTCGCCCTGTGGACTATGCCGTGAGCCCAGAGATGCAGGCAATCCTTCTGGCAGCCTCTGAAGGACCCCACCCAGTCAACTCACCTCTCAATCCTTCACCCAGCCTCAATAAGGTATGTCCATCAGCCCATCATTGTTCTCACACAAAAGTAACGTTACATCAGCCATTACCTTCTAGCTCTGCGTTAACTTATTCCAAGTTATACAACTATGGAAAGAGCAGGAAGTTTTATTTTATACCTTTTTTATTTATTATATACAGTAAGTTGCAAGAGGGCAACAACATATAAAATCTGTACTTTAAAACCCATGGTGTGTGTCCATGTTCTGTTACAGGCCAGTGAAGGTGTGAGACTGGAGGAACAGGTAGTTGTACTGGGCAGTAAACTGTCCCAGTCCCAACAGACCCGGCTAGCCAAACTGGGACATCTCCTGGGAGGAAAGAGGGCAGACGCCTTCTCCTGCTCTGGTAACTTACCTGTCCACTATACCTGTACCCATCAACCTGTACACTGCCACCTGCTACAACACATTTGATACTAGCCTGCTCCCAGATCTGTTAGTTATGTCGTGCCAAATCCTATGGCAAACATTTGTTTGGCATGTCAACTACCAAATAGGAGTTGGCAATGCAGCACAAAGAGAGTTGGGTCCAGGCACATTTTGGGACTTAATACAATTGGGACTTGATACAATTAAGGTCATTTTGCAGCCTGTCAGCCACAGAGCCTTGTTGACTGCAGAGACAACAAGAATGTCTAAAACAATATGTATATACATAAAAGTCTCATTGTCTAAGCCTGGTGTGAATGAGGCTGATTCTACCCATGCCGGTGTTGCAATCACTCACAACAAAGACATTGCCATTATTTTATTCAAATAATATTTTGGACAAGGCTATTCTATTAAAATTGTATTCAACTGTCTATTTAGTAGGCCTAAATTGATATTACATTTTCATAACTAGGCCTAATTATCAGATTGTAACTGTTATGAACAGATACGAAACCAATTGAATGCACTGGCATGCATTTGATGTGTACTAACCCAACCCATGAAATGGCAGACATTAGTTGATATGTGCTGTATCCATCACTACACATGCACTAAAATACATCTTTGGATGACATCCCATTTTTCTTCTCCCATTCCTCTAGTCACTCATGTGGTGGTACCAGACGGGCCGATGCCCACCACCCTGTCCACTCTCCTTGGACTCCTGAACGGCTGCTGGGTCCTCAACTTTAGCTGTAAGAAACGTTCACCTCTGCCTCCTAGGCCTACAGTAGCCTGGCCTACAACTCTGCCTCTTACCATACCTTCATTCTCTATGAACTTATGTCTAAGTATCTTATTATTCTTATACAGGCTGCATCCCAAATGGCACTCTTTTCCCTCATACATTAACTTTGACCTTGGTTCTGTACTGCTTCTTTCAAATGTGTGTTTATGTATGGTTAATGTATTCTAATGAGAAATATAATTATACTGTAGAACTGTCCATATATTGTGTAATATACTGTACATGGATACATTGGGCATTAATAATATATCATTTCAAACCCTTACATTTTTACATGATCGATGTCAGGCATTCAGAGTTATCCTCTACCCTCTGTTTCAAGTATGCTTTAAAGCAGTATGGATTTATACTCCATAATAATCTAGATGGAGAAATATGCCTACTTTTTATTCATCTTCCCTTGCATTATCTGCTGTTTCCTTGCTTTTAGAAGAAATGCATTTGCTTTTGTACTTTGTCTTTTATCTTCTTTATTCTATGTCATGCAGTGTCCTGAGAGGCATGAAGCGTTTGTTCAACAGGATATTGTAGATATTACGTGTCGGGCATACAGGCAAATACAGTGGATTGAAATAGGGGGTTTGAGAATTGTCAGTGGACCTAGATGTCAAAATTGGTAGAAATCAAAGAAACTCTCTTCTCTTGTGTTTGTTTCCTACAGAGGTGAATTTATAAGTGGAAACTTTACAATTTCCATGCATTTTTTTTTTTGCCATCTATTCCTAGTGGCAACCATAAAATATAGTAGATATTCACAGGCAGTCTACCTCAAAAAGGAATAAGGTGACTGTCATCAAGGTGTCTGATGCCTTGGGGTATGTGTGTGTGTCTTGTCTTTTTAGGATTGAGAACATTTTATTATTCCCAACACCTCTCTCTCCTCCACGGAGGATGAACACTTGACACAGCCTGTCTACCCTCAACAACAAGTGTACCACGCTCCATCCCTCTGTCTGTCCCTCTTTCCATGAACCCCAGTCTCTGGTGGTGGGGCTAACTAGCTGGCCCTATCTTCCGAAGCAGAGTGGAGTGGGAGCCTGGATTAACCCCGGTATCTCTTTCCCCCCCGCCAAGGCCTTGCAGGGTCTCTCGAAAAGAAAGCTGCAATTAAGGGGGATTAGTAAATGTAATTATGCTTGATGACTGCTTTGGACACTGTTTGTGTGTGTCAGACAGTGTTGTGTGACTGTGTAGTGTGGTCACATGGGAAGTGCCCTCATGAGAAAATACATTGTAGCTGCCACTGCCTCGGTTAGGCAGTGATCAACATGGCACTGTTGTAGTGATAGCATATATCATCATGCCAAGCACAATGGCATCATGAGACATTCAAATGGAAAAAACTTGGTTACCTTGCAGATTGTCATTAAGCTTTAGGCCATGTTATTTGCATGTAGTAACTAATGTCCATAAATTACCCCAACTTACAGAAAAGTGCAATGCAACCCTCCATCACCTTGAAAGCCTTATTTTACTGGAGTAAGGGTTGTCTGAAATTGTATTTTATATAGTGCGATATGTAGGGGATCAAGTGCCATTTCGGATGCAGCCAATGGAAAAGTTTAAAGCAACCCTCACTCCCATGCTTCTTATTTTAGCCATGACTGCTGTTCATCTGTCATCCGAACCTATCTCGGCACTAAGAGGTCTCCCAGTGCTGAGCAACACAACAACCCAAATATTGTTTTTGTTTTTACAATCGATAATGTAATAATGGAGAATGTACCTAGTCCCAGACAGTACTATTAAAGTTCTGTTGTCTGATACCGTTGGAGAAAACCTTCCTCTTGTCTGTGGCACCACAGGGAGGGGGAAAATGTCTGCTTCCCAAATGGTACCCTCAACCTACTGCATATAGTGAAGTATTTTTTTCCAGGATCCTACAGTCAAAATAAGTGCACTATGTAGGGAATAGGGTGCAATTTGGGATCAATCCTAGGGCCTTTTCATCTCTATGCAACTTCTCCCGTTTTTTAAAAACAATTGTGACATTATATTAAGAAATGAAAGGGGGCGCTAGATTAGAGTGAAGTGAAGAGAGGATTAAGGTGGATGTGTGTATCGAACTCCTGCCACTGGGGGCCATATGTCGTCAGTGGTTAGAAGCACGACTAGACCAATTCCTGGTACTCAATTTATTCAAGTGCTATGTGTGAAAAATGACTGCTTTTTGTAAACAGTTCATTTCTTACACGTGGAGAGGAGATACTACGCTAAAGCTTGCCGTATTTCATTCTGTGTTGCATCATTCGCCTATAGGGCAAGTGTGTTGAGGGCATTCTATTCTTCATCACACTTTAATTTTTCAAATGGTTTCTTCAAATCAAATTTTGTTGGTCACATACATGTGTTTAGGAGATGTTATTGCGGGTGTAACGAAATGTGTGTGCTTCTAGTTCCGACAGTGCAGCAATATCTAACACTAATATCTAACAATTTCACAACATACCCAATACACACACATCTATGTAAAGGAATGGAATGAAGAATAAAAAAATATATGGATGAGCAATGTTAGAGCGGCATAGACTAAGATACAGTATAGACATGAGATAAGTAATGCAAGATATGTAAACATTATTAAAGTGACACTATTATAGTGTGCAATTATTTCAAGTCTATAAAGGCAGCAGCCTCTGTGCTAGTGATGGCTATTAAACAGTCGGCCTTGCGAATGAAGCTGTTTTTCAGTCTCTCGTTCCCAGCTTTGATGCAGCTGTACTGACCACGCCTTCTGGATGGTAGTGGGGTGAATAGGCAGTGATTGTTGTCCTTGATGATCTTTTTGGCATTCCTATTACATTGGGTGCTGCAACGACAGTCCTTTTTCCACGAATGCGCACCGCATCAATTATATGCAATGTGTACCTAACCATAAACTGAGGTTGCAAGATTGAATCCCCGAGCTGACAAGGTAAAAATCGGTCGCTCTGCCCCTGAATCAAGGCAGTTAACCCACCGTTCCTAGGCTGTCATTGAAAATAAGAATGTGTTCTTAACTGACTTGCCTTGTTAAATAAAGGTGTAAAAAAAAATATATATATAAAAAAAAAATATTGATTTCCGATTGTTATGAAAACTTGAAATCGGCCCTAGTTAATCGGCCATTCCGATTAATTGGTCGACCTCTAGTTCATTTGACCGCAGGGATCTCCTCATCTAGCTATAAAATAGGTTTTCAAGTTATCTCCTCTCATCTAAGCTTCTGCTGTCCCCTTCTTGTCCCTGTCTCTTTTTCTCATACAGGGGTAGAGGCGTGCCTGCAGGCAGATAGCTGGATCTCCGAGAGTGACCATGAAGCAGGAGCAGGACCGCAACGCAGCCGCATTAACAGACACAGCCTGGTAGGTAACACACACCCCTGCAAACAAGAAACAAAACACAATGGAGGCAATGGACCGGCTTTCTCTGAAACTCTGGAGAGTACCAATTTACAGCAGGAAACAATTGAGTGCATTGATGCATTCAGTGGAGGGGCCTTCTGGCACCTGAATACACAGCCACTAAACTGATAAGAGTTTTGGTTTAAAAAAAAAAAGCTGCAATGGAGTCTGGCTCTTGGGTTGGAAAGCAACGTCATTACAATGCAATCCCAATGGAATAGAATGCAATGGAATGGAATAGAATGCAATAGAGGAATACAATACAGGAGTATAATGCAATAGGGCTGGGTGATCTATGGAATTAATTTGATTAATTCAAATGCATGTTTTTGCGTGATATTCCAAATACCAGAATTGCAGAATAGTTTTTGAGCGTTTATGTCCGCTTGTACTCATGTCTTTTTGGTCTTGTCTCATTCGCTCCTTCTGAGATGCTCCTGTCTCCGCCCTAACAATGGGAGTCGTTGTCCCAAAGGCAGGTAGGCAGGCGACCAGCTAAGGTTCAAAATAAGCTCGTAGAAAGACATTGGGCAGATTTTGGACAGATTTTGGCAGGAGTAAATCCTCTCGCTTCCCCACTTTCTCCTACACCCCTCCCCCTACCACTCACAACAACAAAGATGAGAGATCACTTATTCTTCTCTGATAAATGGGTTCAGCGGCTATTTGCATTTTAAGGTTTGGTCCAACAGAATTGGTCATATGGACACCGATATGGGCACCGAAACACATGGAGACGTTATTTAGAATCTCAATTCAACGGCTCAGACATGCGGTATGTGGCAGGGTCTACAGTCAATCACGGACTACAAAAAGAAAACCAGCCCAGTCACGGACCAGGCTGTCTTGCTCCCAGGCAGACTAAATAACTTTTTTGCCCGCTTTGAGGACAATACAGTGCCACTGACACGGCCTGCAACGAAAACATGCGGACTCTCCTTCACTGCAGCCGAGGTGAGTAAAACATTTAAACGTGTTAACCCTCGCAAGGCTGCAGGCCCAGACGGCATCCCCAGCCGCGCCCTCAGAGCATGCGCAGACCAGCTGGCTGGTGTGTTTACGGACATATTCAATCAATCCCTATACCAGTCTGCTGTTCCCACATGCTTCAAGAGGGCCACCATTGTTCATGTTCCCAAGAAAGCTAAGGTAACTAAGCTAAACGACTACCGCCCCGTAGCACTCACTTCCGTCATCATGAAGTGCTTTGAGAGACTAGTCAAGGACCATATCACCTCCACCCTACCTGACACCCTAGACCCACTCCAATTTGCTTACCGCCCAAATAGGTCCACAGACGATGCAATCTCAACCACACTGCACACTGCCCTAACCCATCTGGACAAGAGGAATACCTATGTGAGAATGCTGTTCATCGACTACAGCTCGGCATTTAACACCATAGTACCCTCCAAGCTCGTGCTCGAGACCCTGGGTCTCGACCCCGCCCTGTGCAACTGGGTACTGGACTTCCTGACGGGCCGCCCCCAGGTGGTGGGGGTAGGCAACAACATCTCCACCCCGCTGATCCTCAACACTGGGACCCCACAAGGGTGCGTTCTGAGCCCTCTCCTGTACTCCCTGTTCACCCACGACTGCGTGGCCACGCACGCCTCCAACTCAATCATCAAGTTTGCGGATGACACAACAGTGGTAGTCGTGATTACCAACAACGACGAGACGGCCTACAGGGAGGAGGTGAGGGCCCTTGGAGTGTGGTGTCAGGAAAATAACCTCATACTCAACGTCAAAAAAACTAAGGAGATGATTGTGGACTTCAGGAAACAGCAGAGGGAACACCCCCCTATCCACATCGATGGAACAGTAGTGGAGAGAGTAGCAAGTTTTAAGTTCCTCGGCATACACATCACAGACAAACTGAATTGGTCCACTCACACAGACAGCATCATGAAGAAGGCGCAGCAGCGCCTCTTCAACCTCAGGAGGCTGAAGAAATTTGGCTTGTCACCAAAAGCACTCACAAACTTCTACAGATGCACAATCGAGAGCATCCTGGCGGGCTGTATCACCGCCTGATACGGCAACTGCTCCGCCCACAACCGTAAGGCTCTCCAGAGGGTAGTGAGGTCTGCACAACGCATCACCGGGGGCAAACTACCTGCCCTCCAAGACACCTACACCACCCGATGTTACAGGAAGGCCATAAAGATCATCAAGGACAACAACCACCCGAGCCACTGCCTGTTCACCCCGCTATCATCCAGAAGGCGAGGTCAGTACAGGTGCATCAAAGCTGGGACCGAGAGACTGAAAAACAGCTTCTATCTCAAGGCCATCAGACTGTTAAACAGCAACCACTAACATTGAGTGGCTGCTGCCAACACACTGACTCAACTCCAGCCACTTTAATAATGGGAAATGATGTAAAATATATCACTAGCCACTTTAAACAATGCTACCTAATATAATGTTTACATACCGTACATTATTCATCTCATATGTATACGTATATACTGTACTCTATATCATCTACTGCATCTTTATGTAATACATGTATCACTAGCCACTTTAACTATGCCACTTTGTTTACATACTCATCTCATATGTATATACTGTACTCGATACCATCTACTGTATCTTGCCTATGCTGCTCTGTACCATCACTCATTCATATATCTTTATGTACATATTCTTTATCCCCTTACACTTGTGTATAAGACAGTAGTTTTGGAATTGTTAGTTAGATTACTTGTTGGTTATTACTGCATTGTCGGAACTAGAAGCACAAGCATTTCGCTACATTCGCATTAACATCTGCTAACCATGTGTATGTGACAAATAAAATTTGATTTGATTTTACTTTGACACTGAAGTTAACCTTTCAAACCATACCCTTTTTATGTTTGATCTTTTTGAGCAGACACTACTAAAACGGATGTACCAATTAACATTCATTCTGGAAAATGTAGGCTCAGTTTATTGCTTGCGCATTACGGTACCATGTATTGCTAGCAGCATTTTAGTCAAATAAGGATTGTTATACTAGCTGTTTAATCTCTGTTTTTATAAATGTGCAATAACCATAAAACAAATAAGGATTTGACATCTCCTCAGTCTGAGAAATAAGGTAGGCCACTTGATTTCAACATCTGGCAAGCATGCTGTTCAAACAGTTGGAGATGGACAGAAAGCTGTGTTCATAACAATTCAACTGTTCTGCCTTGTTAGCTGAATTCCGAGCTTATGAAATTATACCTAATGCCAAGTTGGCTAAACTTGAAATATAAATATTAGCTGGCTACTCACTAGCACGTGGGCTTGTGCTTGAGCAATTGTTTGAGACCGGTTTTAATTTTCTATAATGCCTCGGTATCATTACACAAGCTTTGAAATCAATAGATTATTGCTGACTTTTTTTAATGTGGTGTGTTTGAACTTTTTAATTGTGCAACAAAGCTTATTTAGAGAAAATAAAACAAATCGAGATGTATATCATAAATCGGCCATAAGTTTGAAATAACCAAGGTATGAGTTTTAGTCCATATCACCCAACCCTGGTGGAGTATTTGGTATTTTATTAGGAGTGGAGTATTTGGTATTTTATGTGTGGAGTAGAGGCTGCTGTTATGTAAAAACTGAATGTTGTGTCTGTGATGTAGCAGTGATTCAGCAGCATTTCAACTCATTAACTACAGAACAATCTCTGTTGTCTGGACACTTTGTCCAGACACTCGGCTATTCTTAGTGGGACTTGATTTTATCCCGAGGCACTTGAGTGGTTAGCATCGTTTAGGATCAAGGAAGAAGATACATTCTTTGTTCTCTTTTTTTTCTCCCTCTGTATGTGCACGGCTTTGATGAATTTGTAAGGGCTTGTCTACCGTAATTTACAAAATTCATGAAACATCCTCATTTGTTTAGTTCTCCTTGCAGTCCACAGATGTGTTTTTGTCTTAACAAGCCTTATCTCATTTCTGTCCCCTCTTTCTATTTGACTCTACTCTGTTTAACTATACTCTTTTTGGCTACTGTATTTTACTTTATTTTCTTGTACTCTTCAATACTCCACTCATCTCTACTCTACCCCAGCTGCCCCCGCTGTTGGACGGTTGTTTCTTCTACCTCATGGGCTCCTTCAGGAAGCCCCCCAGGGACGAGCTCCTCCAGCTGGTGAGAGAGGCAGGGGGCCAGATTCTTACCCGACAACCCAAACCAGACAGTGATGTGACCCAGACCCTGTCTGCTGCAGCCTACCACGCGTCTCTGGGCTCAGACCAGGCCCTGTGTACCCAGTACATCATCTATGATCCCCAGGGCTCTTACAGGCCACCCAGGGTGAGGTTAGGAAAGGTGTGGTCGGCTCCATCTACATGGGTTGTAAACTGTATATCGGCCTTCCAGCTACTGCCAGTGCCTGAGCTTGAATCACAGACACACCTGGTGTGTAATCAGTGAGTTGAAACATTTGCAACATTTCCGATAGAAATGTAATAAATAGTGTTGTCATGATTGCCTATTCTACATGACACAATCATATCTGTTCTACACAATATGTTTCTACGTAAATGTTCCGTAACATTGCACCCTCTTTAACAGGCCCATGGTCTTTCCGTCTCCCACCTGAATATCAAGGTCTAATCAGAACACAGACAGCTGTGGTTGTAAAAGTATAACCTTGACATAATAGAGATTGTACAGCCACAGTCAGTCCCCAATTTCTGATGTCTCTGGATTTGGCCTTAAATATATCCACCTATCACAAGCCACAACTTGTTTTTCAAGTTTTGTACCTGTAGCTCAAAGATAAGCTCGGGGAAGTGTTTATTTTTATCCCCGCTCAATGACAATAGAAGATTATAAAAATGTTAGCACTTTTCACTATTTTGAATGGAGTGAGAAATCTAACTTTTTTCTCCTACTGAGACTCTTTAAAACGTCTGTGCTTTTGAGAATGCCCTTTTCTTTGAAACTGAATTGTGACTGCCTCTTCTCCATTTGTATGACTTAAAAAAGAAAAATGATGAAACACTGCCTTTTATTAATACCAACGTCACCTCCTGCTGCTGCACACAGTTTTCTGTTTGGGCTTTTGAGAATGAATGGTATTCTACAAAATAAACATTGTTGCAGCAACACAATTACTGACTCATATGCATCTTAATTATATACACTGAGTGTCCAAAACATTAAGAACATCTGCTCTTTCCATGAGACTGACCAGGTGAACGCTATGATCCCTTATTGATGTCACTTGTTAAATCCACTTCAATCAGTGTAGATGAAGGGGAGGAGACAGGCTAAAGTTTTTTTTTTAATGCTTGGGCAAGACAAAATATTTTAATGGGGTATGGTAGTAGGTGCCATTCTTGATAAACACGGGAAACTGTTGAATGTGAAAAACCCAGCAGCGTTGCAGTTCTTGACACAAAAGCACTGATTGGAGTGTGTCAAGAACTGCAACGCTACTGGGTTTCACATTCAACAGTTTCCCCGAGTGGTCCACCACCCAAAGGACAGCCAACTTGACACAACTGTGGAAAGCATTTGAGTCAACATGGGCCAGCATCCCTGTGGAACGCTTTCGACCCAATGTAGTCTATGCCCTGACGAATTGAGGCTGTTCTGAGGGCAAAGGAGGTGCAACTCAATATTAGGAATTTTATGGCTAGAAGGTGAAAATAGTGGCTAATGCATAGGAATGCTAGTCCTGGATGTTGGGTATCGTGTTCAGCCAATCAGGTTGCAGCAGTCCCTGGCTGAACGTTGGGGTGTAACATCAGAAAGTAGCATTAGCCATAATGGTGGAAAATTGTTTCATAAAGTATATATTTATATTCCCATTTTTTTCCCGCCTTCTCTCCATTAAACCGAGTTAAGGAGGAAAGAAACGCCTTTGCAGCCTGAATTGAGAATGTTTTTATTTATTTTTGTTATTTAAATGATTATTATTTTTATATACGACCCGGTTCACGGGGATACAAGTGTATAGCTGGCTGCATACAATGACTTTGGACAGTAAGATGAAATGACTCAATATCGCCATCTGCCAGCCTTTGAAGTTGGACACAGCCATTCTCTCTTCCATATCCCAGGATGCCCCTCTCCTTCTCAATAGCATTAGTCAGGGATAGGTCTAATTGCTATTGATTGCACCGTGCCACATTAAATTACCCCTTCCTGTTCTTGCGGGAGGTGTAGGGGGGCAATTAATGGTGCAGACAGACAGAACCTCAGCTCAGCCTCGTAATTAATAGGAATGTGGAATAGAACCAGAGTGTTTAAGCAGATGGTGTGTTTAAGCAGATGCTGTGTATCCCAAATTGCATCCTATTTCCTGCGTAGTGCGCTACTGTTGACTAGAGCCATATAGGACCCGGTCAAATGTAGTGCACTATATAGGGAATAGGGTGCCATTTGTGAGAAAGACAGAGGAAAGCCCTGGGTCACTTCCTCTAGTAGACCTCGGGGATATGATTATTCCTGATCAATCAGGAATTCCCACTTCTTTGACATTTATATCCTCTATCTGTACATCATTAAAGTTGACCTACCCCTGAAACCAGTATCCTCCCATTCCTGGTTTTCTATAGTGGTAGGCTATGGCCCAGGCACTATTCCAAAACTAGTTATTTTTCTGATCTCTGTATGGTTTGTTTGACTGGTGTTCTCGCTCCCAGCTACACCGGGATGGGAAGAAGCATGATGCTTCAGGTGTAAGTCATATGAAATACTGTCGGTGTCAATGGTGAAGAATTGGAAGTAAAATGTTAACACACCACCATATTTATCTCATTTGTGGTGCAGTGGATTGCAGCCCCTAAGTTTCATGCAGAGGTTATATTGTGAATAAGGAGTGACCTTTCCTACAATAAAGTGGTGAAGAGTTGCACGCATGTAGGATTGTGTTTCTGCCTGGACAATAGAAGTGGAAATGAAATAAATTGACACACACACCCTTGCTGTATAATAACACTTATTTTTCACTCTATTTAACAAAATAGTTTGTCTCCATAAATAATACACATTTTTTTCTTCAACTCTGATTTTCAGAATACACATACGTTTTGAAGGTATTTACAACTTACTATACACCATAATTGGCACCAAGGGTTTTATTTCAATTGGAACAAAACTCGGGAGTGTTTGATTAGATGTATGCACCCACTGTGTTATAAGCTATGTATGGTCTCTAGACTCTAGAGGTCAGTGTGTCTTGGTATTTCCAACCAAACCATCTCTTTGTTTTTATTATGAAAAATTTCTGTCTCTAATTCAATATAACATGAATTGATAACAGAAGGAGTTAATATTAATAGAATCTTTAGGAGTAACCCCCCTGCGCCTGTATAATAATGCAATTCGATTGTTTAAGTGTTTTTCTCTCAATACTAGATAGTACTCTTGTTTTTTCAGGCACACTTTATGTAACAGTTTTTTTGTAAAAAAAAAAAAGAAAAGCAATAGAACAATCTTTCATAGCTTCCAGCTACAGTAAGTCGGTGCAAAGAGAAATTGTATGGTATACCTTTACAGCAAATGAGCAGTGTCAAGTTGAATGGGTTGGAGAGTGCTTTGTGAGTAGTAGGCTAGACTTTCATGGCCAGAAACACAAAAGACCAGACTATTTCATGAGCAGAAAATTAACAGGGATATCGACTGCTCCCTCAGACTATCTTTTGATATATTTTGAAACTCTATTACTCAGTCAATAATTCTTCACTGCAGCTGGGGTCTCACAGTTTGGATTCAAAATCTACTGCAAGTTCACTGAACAGTTTGAGTACATTGAAAGCTCCCTGCAGTAACCCATGTTCAGGATGCTAGGCGGTAGCTGATGGTGAGAACAATTGACTGCCTTCTTAACCTTTTGTACTTGAATAATTTCCCTCTGTATTATTCAAATAAGACTTTCCGTCCTTTCATTGTACAACTGTTCATGAAACAAATACCTGGGATATCATTGTCAATAAAGAGAGGGGTTATTTCACTATTATGCTCCCTACATAGAATTAGGAATTACAATACTAGAATGGAGTAGAACCTTCTTATTATGGGATAAAGGTCAGCCATTTTGGTCAGGGAGTTGGTCAACCATCGTTTGCCATTGCTGTGATAAGATATTGTGTAAAATAATGAATTTTAATAATTGATCTGCACTGTATGTTTGTTAGCAAGCTGTCCAGACAGTTTTAGAGGAATGATTCCATAAATATTTCTAACTGCCAATAGGTCAACATTCCATTCAAACAATGCAGTCAATACACTGGCTGAAATCAGTTGATGATAGGACTTACACAAGTTGTAAATGCAACAAGTACTGATATTGTCTCATATAATAGCACTCACTGCTTTCCAAGAAAACTAAAGTGTTAATATTTATGGTCTTTGCATATATTGTAGAGGCTATTTTACAGAAAATTGGTATAAAACCTTGTGTTGAAAATAATTATATTACCACATCTTACTTTTTTCCCCCTGCATAATTAAATGCCTCTACTGCCATTAATTCCAATTAGACTGGTTTGGGTTTCTCCCTGACCAATATGACTGCTATTTTCACCCTATTCTGGAACATTGAGGGTTTATGACATAGCCCCTCTATTTTAACTTTATTTAACTAGGCAAGTCAGTTAAGAACAAATTCTTATTTTCAATGACAGCCTAGGAACAGTGGGTTAACTGTGTGTTCAGGGGCAGAACAACAGATATGTACCTTGTCAACTCGGGGATTTGAACTTGCAACCTTTCGGTTGCTAGTCCAACGCTCTAACCACTAGGCTACCCTAATATCTATGGCTCACTGCTTGTCAGTGTTCTAAATGGGACAGTATTTAGCCTTTTTACCTGAACATGCAAACACCACCAGATAAATTCATAGCAAGCAGTGAACTGGAATGAAATTCACTTTCATGGGATGGGTGGCCAAAAACAACTAACTGAAAGCCACATCCCAACAAAGCCATGAATATGACCGCATTGATGGATATTTCACTGTGCTTCTATGGCTATATGCACCATGCCACTGCCTACATCATTTGTTCGTTCAACAAGCAAGACAGCTCATAATCCAGTTCCTTTATCACAGTCAACACACCTATATTTGAGCTTGAATTACTTTTAAAACAGCAACATTTTCTCTCTGCCCCATGGCAAATGTGTAGAATTGCAGGAAGTTAGCAATTCCTGAGGGAGAGGTTAACCACCTATCCAGAACAGGTTAGTCTGAGTTCAGCTGTACTGCTACCCACACAATCCCTGGAGGACCCATTCCCTATCCCCAGCGCTATATACTGTATATGCACTGTTATACATTATATATGGCTCTGCCTTATCCCACTGTACACTGAACCCAGCTGGCCACTGGTCACAGAGGAGCTATGCAGGTTCGAGGTCACTCCACTAGCTCTTGGCTATGCTGTATGTATGGGGAGCTACATATCCACTACCTCTTGGCTATGCATGTAGAGTATGTTTAACTAAATTGAGGCAGATAATGGATATACATAGCACTTCAGGAGGTCTCAGCTGGTTGGTTTGCAGCTGCGGACCATGGATGGTTCCTGTAAGGGTTCCAGAGCAACTTCTGTCTTGTTCATCTGGAATACTGTCTTTCTCTCTTTTTCTGTCTCCCTCTCTCTCTCCACCTCTCTTTCTGTCTCTCAATTACTACCATGGTAGCAAGAGATAATCTCTATCCAGTACTACAAATCTATAACACATGAAAGAGAATCTCAGATATCAGGACTATGATCGACCTGGTTAAAGGAGATGAGTGATAAAGGTGTCATGGAGTCTGTAGAGTGATGTATATCTTAGGGTGCATGTGCCTTCATGCATCTTAATATGGCGCTTTTTTACTATATGTCTGTCGTTGTTATGTGTCCTTGTGAGTTATTGATGATGTATGCTGTGATAAAACAACTTCCCAAGTTGGGATGAATAAAGTAACACTCTACTCTCTTCTCTAGGTACTGTACGAGTGAGTATTCTGGCTTGACAAATTGAGTCTCTCTTCTCATTACAAATGACTAATTCATCAGGAGACAAGGTAATGATAAAAATGACCTGAGCAACTTTGACCATAATGATGCACCCAGGTTTGAAGTCCCCTTCCCTCATTTGTTCATCTTCTGAATTCCTGAATCAATAATGATACAACTACAGGCAGCTGAGTATAACAGAATGAGCTAGTCTACAGTACAGTGGCTGCAGACAGACATAGATGGGTTTGGGAGGAGAGGCTTATTAGGTCATGTATATTTTTGTGAATGTCCCAAATGGGACCCTGCTCCATATATAGTGCACTACTTTTATCCAGAGCCCTTTGGGCCCTGGTCAAATGTAGTGTACTCACTACATTGTGAATAGGGGTGCCATTTGGGACACAGTCTATGTCATTTTCTATTCTTCCACCTCTTTAGTCAGGGGTCTCACTCCTGTGTTCATTTCCGTCTCATTACCAGAAGCTGGAAGCCATTATTAAGTAGTTAATCTATCACACAGCATGAATAGCTTCTAAAAGGTGAACAGGAATGGATTCTCACTGAAACCCACAAAAATAAAGTATCAGTGATGAATTGCATGGGCTTAGCAGGAAATCTGCCTTTGAATTAATGAATAGTTTTTATCATTTCAAAAAGAAAAGGAGTTTGGGTGGGGTTGGTTGCTTGGAGTATGACCCTGAAACCTATAGGAAGGAATCTATAGGCAAAGCAATGCATTAAATCAAGCTAAGTTATAACCCTGGCCATACTGTGGGGTGCTGTAGCGGAGCTATGCAGATATATGGAGGAGGCTAGAAAACAGAAAATCTATTGTGTAATCTATAGAGGAGGGGAGGGGAGGAGAGGAGCTGTGTATCTCAGTGAAGCTTTATTGGCTTAAGTGCTTCTTCTTGGGGTGCAGTGGATCAACATTTATTAAGCTGAAAATGAATTGTGAAAGCTGTAGGTATGGGCCTTAGAGGATGAAAGGGTGTGCGTACAAGTGTGTGTGTGCCCGCACATGCTTGTGTGTAGGCACATGCATACGTGTTCACCTGTGTGTTTGTTTGCTTATGCAGATATCCCCTTTGTCTCTCTCTGAGTTCTTGCCGAGTGTACTTGGTGCTTGGCTGATGCTTGCAGACGGCAGCCAGGTGGCCTAGTGTTGAGCGCAGAGAGGCCCGGCCAGATGATTTATCACAGAATACCCTTTGCTTAATGGAAATTAAAGCAGGCCACTGCTTGGCTCGCTAATTTCTTAGATAACAAGTTCAAGCTGTTCACACTGAGGACAATTTTTGTTGGTTTGGGCTATGGGGAAAAACAACAAAGGCAATTAAGCCAAGAGGAATGGCCTCAGTAGTGTATGAATTTATTTTTTACCCTTTCTGTTATGGGTTACATGGCTTCTAACTTAAGTAGTTGTTTCAACTACTAAATTAAGTAGAGTTGGTTCCTTTTTCTACTGTTTCCAGTAACTTATCACTTACTAATGTAACGGTTGGCTATACAGTACCAGTCAAAGTTTTTCTACATTGTAGAATAATAGTGACATCAAAACTATGAAATAACTATGAAATAACACATGGAATCATGCTGTAACCAAAAAAAGTGTTAAACAAATCAAAATATATTTTATATGAGATTATTCAAAGTAGCCTCCCTTTGCCTCGATGACAATTTTGCACACTCTTGGCATTCTCTCTACCAGCTTCATGAGGTAGTCACCTGGAATGCATTTCAATTAACAGGTGTGCCTTGTTAAAAGTTCATTTGTGGAATTAATTTCCTAGACCAAGTCCTTATTATGGCCAGAATACTGTAGCTCAAATAAGCAAAGAGAAATGACAGTCCGTCATTACTTTAAGACATGAAGGCCAGTCAATCTGGAAAATTTCAAGAACTTTAAAAGTTTCTTCAAGTGCCGTCGCAAAAACCATCAAGCGCTATGATGAAACTGCCTGTCATGAGGACTGCGAAAGGAAAGGGAGACCCAGTTACATCTGCAGGCTTTGTAAGGGCTATTTGACCAAGAAGGAGAGTGAGGGAGTGCTGCATCAGATGACCTGGCCTCCACCCAATTGAGATGGTTGGGAATGAGTTGGACTGCAGAGTGAAGGAAAAGCAATAAACAAGTGCTCAGCATATATGGGAACTTCTTCAAGAAAATCATTCCAGGTGAAGCTGGTTGAGAGAATGCCAAGAGTGTGCAATGATGTCATAAAGGCAAAGGGTGTCTACTTTGAAGAATCTCAAATCTAAAATCAATTTAGATTAGTTTAACACTTTTTTAATTACTACATGAGTCCATGTGTTATTTCATAGTTTTGATGTCTTTACTATTATTTTACAATGTAGAAAATAATCAAAATAAAGAAAAATCCTTGAATGAGTAGATGTGTCCAAACTTTTGACAGGTACTGTATATTAGATAAAACTGACCTCCAATCTCTCCATGCAGAGAAGAGCACCTCGAAGACAGTCTCATCAAGCATATTGTGTGTATTAAAAACAGTAACTGAGGGGATCTGTTTGTGGCCATGCATCTTTTGTCAGCCCAGATGAGTGTAACTAACAGCACATCAGAATGCTGACATTTTATGTCAATAATTAATTTCATTGACCACAACACCAGAAGTGAACTCTTGCTATTGACTCATAGAAGGATTGTGCATTTAGTGGGAAACCAACAGCGAGTCACAGTGAGTGATATGTTTTTGTGACCATTGTAATTCCCATAGCGAAGCGGTGTGGTAAAGACATCTCAGAGAGAGAGAGAGAGAGAGAGCTACAGTAAGCAGATGACAGAACACATCTGACCATGTTTAACAGTGCTAATGGTTAGGTGGAAATGACTTCATGAAATATATAAACATTATGTTTATAAGCAGCATAAGCAGTAAGTAGTTATCAGAAAATATAAATAGTCACACAGTCAAAACAGAAGACAAAAAAACAGTCTCAAGAAAAGTTCATCCTGCTCTTTCCGCTCCTCTGTGGTTAAAGTTGTGGTAGTGGTGGTGTGTAGGTACTGTGTACGAGAGCTTTTCATTTCAGCTTGTTATGCAGTCTCCTAGTCAATGTTGCCAAGGAATTGTGCTCCTCTCCTGTCCATCCTATCAATCATACAAGATGAGCATTTTGTTTGTTTTTGTTTGCCTTTGCAGCAGGCAGGACCGCTCCCTGGCTGCACGTCACCGACACCGTCCCCACCGGGGTTTCTATGACAACGTCTGGCCATTGAGGCACTCCCGGCGCAGGCACTGTGCTGGCTTCCACCAGTCCCCATTGTGACAGCGGCAAATGGTGCAGTCATCTACCTTCACTTCAATACCGGCTGGGATGATCGTCGTTCCGGCAAAGCAATTTGGACCTGCCTCATGGGAGCAGAGGAAGAGAGTGAAGAGAGAAAGACAGAAGGAAGAGAGACAGAGAGGGAAGGAGGGAGGGGAGAGAAAAGGAGAAATGAGTGTGGTGGTTGTTTTCTCGGGAGGTTCTGTAAGAAGGGGATGGCAGAGTGATGCCTGCTTGGGGAGTTTCGAAGTCAGGACAGACACACAGATCCTTTCATGGGCATGCACAGATAGGCTTGTTTTTGCAACATTAAAGCGCTTTTCTTAGCCTGGCTCTCCCTCGACATAGAATGCTTTGCATTTCAATGTGCCGCAAGCAGAGAGGAGAGAAGAGGAAGGAGAGGGCTTGACAGCACAGAGAGAGCTGGAATACAAACACACACACAAATGCACACATGTACACATGTACTCCTGCACACACAAAAACAAATGCACACCAACACACACAGAGAGAGGGAAAGTCACTCCTTGATTCCTAGTCTGCATGGAAAGGCCTCCTCAGCCTCTGTGGAAAGTTTATTTGGTCGATCATTGCGCTAGCAACGCGCAAGATAGTGGGTTTGATTCCCATGACCACCCATATGTGAAATGCACACAGGACAGTAAGTCGCTTTGAATAATGTATTACATTATCTTCCTACAAGACTTAACAATGAATGTTTCCCAGCATGCACGTGAGATTTGGTTCTGGGTGCTGAGATTAGGAAAGCCTAGTAGCCTATTTAATTTCTTTGGAAAAGATAATCATGTCCAGATTGTGTCCCTGCTCCCTGGCTGCATATAATCTTGAATCTTGATTCAAAAGTAATGTAAAGTAAGTAGCGAGCCTTGTCTGAACTGGAATGGCCCATAGTGCAGGAGCCTCCTGTTTCTGAAGCGCGAGGTAGCATGCTGTACAAGTACACTTCCTGACAGGACACAAGTCTATTGCATGGCCTAAATTATAGTTCAGTAAAAAGTCAAAGTAAATGCTCTACATCAAACAGGCAAAGCATCAATATAGGATCAATATTGAATCCTACTACACAGGCTCTGACGCTTGTAGGATGTGGCAGGGTTTACAAACTATCACAAATTACAAAGGGAAAACCAGCCACGAGCTTTCCAGTGATGTAAGCCTACCAAACAAGATAAATACCTTCTATGTGCCCTTCGAGTCGAGCAACATTGAACTGTGGGTTCATGAGAGCATCAGCTGTTCTGGACGACTGTGTGATCACGCTCTCCATAGCCGATTTGAGTAAGACCTTTTAAATAGGTTAACATTCACAAGGCGGATTACCATAAAGCGTACTGAGAGCATACGTTGACCTCTCCCTGACCCAGTCTGTAATACCTAAATGTCTCAAGCAGACCACCACCATCTCTGTGCCTACAAATGCCAAGGTAACCTGTCTAACTGACTACCGCCTCGTAGCACTAATATCTGTTGCCATGACATGCTTTGAAAGGTTGATCATGGCTCACGTCAACACCATCATCAGACACCCTGGACCCACTCCAATTTGCACACCGCCCCAAAATATTCACAGATGACGCAATCTATATTGCAATCTACTCTGCCCTTTCCCACCTGGACAAAAGGAACACCTATGTGATAATGCTGTTCATTGACTACAGCTCAGCGTTCAACACCATTGTGCACTCCAAGCTCATCACTTAACTAAGGACCCTGGGATTAAACACCTCCCTCTCACTGGATCCTGGACTTGGTGATGGTCCGTCCCCAGGTGATGAGAGTAGGCAACAACACATCTTCCATGCTGACCCTCAACATACAGTAGGGGCCCCTTAGTGGTGCGTGCTTAGTCCCCTCTTGTACTCCCTGTTCACCCACAACTGCGCGGCCATGCACGACTCCAACAAGATCATTAAGTTTGCTAATGACAACGGTGGTAGGACTGATCACCGACGATGATTAGACAGCCTACAGTAGGGGTGTCAAACTCATTCCACGGAGGGTCTAGTGTCTGCATGTTTTTGCTTTTCTCTTTCAATTAAGCCCTCGACAACCAGCTGAGGGGAATTCCTTACTAATGAATGACCTTAATTAATCAATTATGTACAAAAACCCCGCAGACACTTGGCACTCCGTGGAACGAGTGTGACACCTGCCAGGTCAGAGACCAGTGTGGTACCAAGAACACAACCCTTCCCTCAACGTCAGCAAGACAAAGGAGCTGATTGTGGATTACAGGAAACGCGGGCCGAGTACGCCCCAATCCACATCGACAGGGCTGTTGTGGAACAGGTGGAGAGCTTCAAGTTCCTCTGTGTCCACATCACTAAGGAATCTATCATGGTTCACACACATCAGCACGTCGTGAAAAGGGCATGACAATGCCTCTTCCCCCTCAGGAGGCTGAAAAGATTTGGCATGGGCCCTCAGATCCTCAAAAGGTTCTTCAGCTGCACCATTGAGAGCATCTTGACTGGCTGCATCACTGATTGGTTATTTTTACACTTTCTGAAAATGTTCCTCTGGATTGTTGGGAAGGGCCCGTAAGTAAGCATTTCACTGTTAGTCTACACCTGTTGTTTATGAAGCATGTGACAAATAACATTTGATTAATATTAAGAAAACCAGACGGCATGATTTTCTTGTTTATTTTATTTACTGACTGACAGGGTTCGACTCCAACACTCAGACATAATTTACAAACACAGCACTTGTAAGTGCTTCAGATCAGAGGCATTAGGGATGCCAACATGGTTGTAAGGTTCTGTATTTATTTTCTTAGTCAACCATGTGTTCTGTTTCGTTGTGTTCTTGTACATAGCCCTGCTTCTCTGTGTTCTTGAACGTAGCCCTGTCTTTCATTTATATTCATTGATTTCTCCTGTGTTAGTTACTCACCTGGTCTCATCTGCTCCTTATTTAGTTCAGTTCATTTTGACTCTACTAAGCCTTTTCCCAGCTCATTTGTGAGAACCAGTTACAGCCTTCAGTCCTAGTTTTGTTTCACCTGCCTGTTTGCCTACCTGTGTATGACCACTGCCTGCCTGTTTGCCTACCTGTGTATGACCACTGCCTGCCTGTTTGCCTACCAGTGTATGACCACTGCCTGCCTGTTTGCCTACCTGTGTATGACCACTGCCTGCCTGTTTGCCTACCTGTGTATGACCACTGCCTGCCTGTTTGCCTACCTGTGTATGACCACTGCCTGCCTGTTTGCCTACCAGTGTATGACCACTGCCTGCCTGTTTGCCTACCTGTGTATGACCACTGCCTGCCTGTTTGCCTACCTGTGTATGACCACTGCCTGCCTGTTTGCCTACCTGTGTATGACCACTGCCTGCCTGTTTGCCTACCTGTGTATGACCACTGCCTGCCTGTTTGCCTACCTGTGTATGACCACTGCCTGCCTGTGTCCACGATTCCTGCCTTCTAAGAAGGTGAAATTAACACCTGCCGCGCTCTGCGCATGAATCTACACCTTTTTCTCCCTGAGTATTCATCACAGCGTTATATTAATAGATGCTTTGAATTGGACCATAATTATGTCCTGCCTGAGCATTCGAAGTGTAACTTTTTGGTGTCAGGGAAAATGTATGGGAGTAAAAGTACATATTTTCTTTAGGATTGTAGTCAGAATTATATAGGGAATAGGGTGCCATTTCAGACACATACTTAACTCACCCTTGTCTGTTTAACCCACATAGGGGAATATCATGTCAGGAATAATCATATGTAAAAACATCTCTAACTATAGTAATAATAGACCACTAGCTACACCTCATAATAATAAAGACACTGCCCACATCCCCACAGCAGAATCTAAAATATGCAATCAGTATCAGTTTTCTTTCTGATTTTATTGCATTAAAATAGCTTGTCTCAAGGCCTACTGTAAGCAGTCCTCAATGATCTGCAGTACTGTCTCTTACTCCTCTTCCTCAAGGTATACTACTGACTCCATCCAGGAGTTTAGTGTTTTAACAGACACCCAGGCATTTGGAAACACCCCTCAGCTGCTCTGGAATAAACTTCGGTTTCCGGATTTCTTGCTAATAGCTGAGTGAACACACTAGCAGTGTAGCAGTGCAAGACTGCACTGAACCAAATAGATCTAATGGCATCAAGTATACCTTATAATACATCAAACACTATCTAGCCTAGCACTACCTCCTTCCGGCACCTTGGGCTACCCATACCCCTCTCTTCCGTGCCCGGGTCGATTCTGCTCTCGTAGTCTACTAAGATATGATAAAAGCCCATCAATCAACCTGTACCTCAATGGAGAAATCGTGAGAGGCCTGATGCCAAGTCCTAATTCTCATTGATCCACAGCTTCAGTACAGCTGGCACAAGTCATAGACAAACTGGGCAGAGGTTGATAAGAAAAGTGGGCATCAAGCAGCCCTGCCAAGTGTGGGTGTTTACGATGGGAAATGACACTTCTGAGTCACATCAGGCGAAAGGCACAATACGGGTCCCAAATGGCACCCTATTCCCTTTGCAGTGCAGTACCCTTTCTCCCCAATTTCGATCTTGTCTCATCACTGCAACTCCCCAACAGGCTCGGGAGGCGAAGGTGGAGTCATGCGTCCTCCGAAACATGACCCGCCAAACCGCACTTCTTAACACCCGCCCACTTAACCGAGACACCAGCCACTCCAATGTGTCGGAGAAAACACCATTCAACTGACGACCGAGTCATGCGTCCTCCAGAACATGACCCGCCAAACCGCACTTCTTAACACCCGCCCACTTAACCGAGACGCCAGCCACTCCAATGTGTCTGAGAAAACACCATTCAACTGACAACCGAGTCATGCGTCCTCCGGAACATGACCCGCCAAACCGCACTTCTTAACCGAGACGCCAGCCACTCCAATGTGTCGGAGAAAACACCATTCAACTGCCACAAGGATTCGCTAGAGCAAAGCCCTCCCTGGCCAAACTGCCACCTAACCCGCACTACGCTGGGCCAATTGTGCGACGCCCTATGGGGCTCCCGATAACGGCACTGTAAAGAGAATACGGTGCCATTTGTGATGCAGTCACATGCAAGGACACAGTATCCACTGCCTGTCACCACTGCCTGTCACTACTGCCTGTCACTGCAGAAGATGGAAAAGACAAGGCTCTGAGACCTTGGGACATTGCTCCATTCAAAGCCAGTGCTTGTCTGTTAGTACTGTCAACAGGGATACATGTTACCTGTTTCTCTGTGTTGCCACTTGACTGTCTATCAGGAATACAGTGACTGACAGGTCAGATGAAAAGGAATAGATAGACGCTGAAAAGACTAGTTCCCATGTGTATTTTCCCTGCAAAACTGTAAAAGAACTTTATGTAAGCTACATTTACTTGTGAATAATTTAAATGTATCTTACATAAAGTAAATTCATATTTAAATCAAATTCATAAGTTAATTTATATCCCTTTAGGATAGAGCTAGGTTGTTACATTTGCATAGTCCTTAGGGATCCTCAGCTTAATTTGCCGAAAGGAAACCTTGAAGAAAGCCTGATGAAGCCCTCTGCAAGTCAGAGTACTTTAGTCAAAGTATGTGTATCTGCTGATATGTCCCATATGTCACCCGATGGGCCCTGCAATGTTAGCCGTTTTTGTCATTTTAGTAGTAATTTACTGTATTAATCAACAGTAGGATACTGTGTAAACTGAATATAGTAAATTACCGTAGGATGCACAGTAAAATACTGAACATTTATTTTACAGTACACTGTAATTTCAACAGTAAAACACTGTGAAATGCAGAGTAAAATAACTTAAATGTGTTTTACTGTATTAATTATGGTGCATTTTGAGAAAATGGTGTGGACGGGGAAAGAATCTCTGACTCATTAACATATTTTAAGGTATGGCTTGTAAGAGACTATATTTGTTGCACCCGTGAGTGAGAATGCTGTACCTCCACGGAATACGGTAATATAAGCTACTCCAATGGTGCAACAGTCTACGGCTAAATCACCCCGGGTACATTCCTGGGCTGTGACATGGTCGTCCTTGGCCGTGAGAGATATTGAATGGTTCACAATTGGCCCAGCACCGTCTGAGTTAGGGGAGGGTTTAGCTGGTGGGGCTTTACTTGGCTCATTGTGCTTGAATGACCCCTTGTGGGCCGGGTGCCTGATGGACTGATGATTGTTACATGTTATTATAACAGATGCAATTTGATTTGATTAATGTAAGCTGAATTGATTATTTATTGTTTGAATTGTTTATTATTTTTGGAATTGAACAAAATTTGTTTTGAAATTTTAGCATGTATTGAATTTTGGAATAACCATTTAAATGGACCTTTAATGGTTGCGTTACTAGCCATGTGCTTTTGATCCATTTCTGTCAGTTTTGTTTTGTTAAGGCCTAAAGTGCAACTGATATAAAACACCTAGTAATTACATTTATGCTGTAATATGTAAATACATAGAGCCAACCTGCTTGGTCTAATCCCTTGTAATTACAGTAAAATACTGTAGAAATCATTTTCTTACAGTTTAATAGTCACTTTTACTGTGTTTAATTTCTCTGGCATCAAGTTACCTTGAATACCTAAGTATTGGCACTATCCAGATATGGTCAGAGCTACACTACCATTCAAAAGTTTGGGGTCACTTAGAAATATCATTGTTTTTGAAAGAAAAGCACATTTTTTTGCTCATTAAAATAACATCAAATTGATCACAAATACAGTGTAGATATTGTTAATGTTGTAAATGACTATTGTAGCTGGAAATTGCAGATTTTTTATGGAATATCTACATAGGCATACAGAGGCCCGTTAATAGCATCCATCACTCCTGTGTTCCAATGGCACGTTTTAAGTTGATCATTTTCAAAGGCTAATTGATCAATAGAAAACCCTTTTGAAATTATGTTAGCACAGCTGAAAACTGTGGTGCTGATTAATGAAGCAATACAACTGGCCTTCTTTAGACTAGTTGAGTATCTGGAGCATCAGCATTTGTGGGTTTGATTACAGGCTCAAAATAGCTAGAAACAAAGAATTTCCTTCTGAAACTCGTCCATCTATTCTTGTTCTGAGAAATGAAAGCTATTCCATGCGAGAAATTGCCAAGAAACTGAAGATCTCATGCAACGCTGTGTACTACTCCCTTCATAGAACAGCGCAAACTGGCCCTAACCTGAATAGAAAGAGGAGTGGCTCTAACCAGAATAGAAAGAGGGGTGGGAGGTCCCGGTGCACAACTGAGCAAGAGGACAAGTACATTAGTGTCTAGTTTGAGAAACAGACGCCTCACAAGTCTTCAACTGGCAGCTTCATTAAATAGTACCCGTAAAAACCAGTCTCAACGTCAACAGTGAAGAGGCAACTCTGGGATGCTGGCCTTCTAGTCAGTTGCAAAGAAAAAGCACACACAAAATCATACGTACACATGCGTACACATGCGTCTCTCTCTCTCTCTCTCTCTCTCTCTCTCGCTCTCTCGCTCTACAACAGAGATCTTGCCAGAGCTGGCTTTGGCTCCCTATGGGGCTGGAGATGGCAGGCAGGCTCCCTGAAATGCCACCACCACGAGGGTGTCACTGTATCCTGTCTGTGTGGATTAGTGCTTCCTCCAGCTGCAGGCCCAATGTGTGTGTGCGCGCACGCCTGCGGAAGTGTGTGTCTGTGTGTACAAGCATCTTCCTTGTACACCTTACAGCTCCAGTACCCTCTTTCAGAGAGCTTAGCCTATATAGGACAAACTGCGCTACAAACGAAGATACAGTCATTTTAGTGAACATAGGAATTTGATTGAAGTCTAAATTGGGACATTTATTTATTCTTTATTCCTTATATATACTGCTATGAGCCATATCCCAAGTGGATGCTCTTGTCCTTTTCCTTAAGGATGCACTGAAATGTCCTTTCCTGTCTCTTGCATGTGAGAAGCCCTTCATTAGTTTGTTCTTCATTGTTTACGTGGAGCTAGTTTAATTAACAGTCAGTTTAGTCCCTTTTGCATTTTCCATTGAGAGAGTTAGCCTATACAATGGCAAAATCATCATCATGATGTCTGACCTGCAAGACTATACCCTAGTGGCTATGTGTGGCTATTTGGCTATTTGGCTCAGGTATGGATGCCCTGAGCTACAAGGCAAATTCTTCAGTGTAAATGTTTTAATCTATTAAACACTGAAAATGTCTGTGAACCAATATATACACATGAACCATATTAAATTAACACAGGACTTAGTAGAGTTACCACCCATGACTGTATTTGTTAGTGACAGAGACAATGTTGCATTCATCCATTTTCCATCATATGTTATAATTAAAATGTTTTATTATTTAACACAATACCATTAGTGATGGGGAAACTGAGCTTCCTGAAGCATTGATGTTTCCTAGCCAATTGCATCGAAAATAGGTTCATTACTTGAAGCTTTGATCAACACAGTGTATATTGGTGGCCCCTGCTGGTCAAAATAATCTAGAGCTGCCAAATTATTATAGACGACGTCCCACACCCCATATCGCGTTTGCAGTGTAGCCTTTTTGTTTCCTACCAAAGCAATACCAAACCAATCAGATGGTTGTTTGACAAAACAAAGCTTCAGACGTCATTGATCATGTGCTTCTGATAAAGTGATACAGACATAGACACACTGCTTCGAAGTACACCGCTTAGCGATTTCGACACATGCCTTGGAGTTCCTGTATCAAACGTAACATAACTAAATATCATACATATTTCATTAAGCCTTGTTTTGAGGGCCTAGTTTTACACAAATGCTTGGGCCTGAGACTCATACACATTTGCAGTGTTAATGCTGCTTAGTGTGTTGTATTTAATTAAAGCAGTTTGTTGTGTCCTCATTAGCGCTCGGGCAACCCCCCCAAAGTAACAGTTTAATATACAGTAAAACATAAAAGATGCACGTCCTCAATTAAAGAGACTGAAGACTCGAATCATGAAAATATAGACGTAGAGAAAGAGAATCTTTTGGTTGGTTTCGATGTGATAAAAGTGTAATTATTTTGTAGTGGGTTTGTATGTGTGTGTGGGTTGAGGGTCAAACAGTTACGTTTCAAGTTTATTTGTGTAACGAATTTGTAATGACTACTTTAGAAATGTAACTCTCCAGTGTGCTCACAATAAAATCACAAGATCAGCAAGAAATATACAAACATACTAGCCTGGTTAACCAGACAAATAGCTATGTTCATCATTCTGTTTTGTGAAACAATGGTGAGCACAGCGTCAGTCTGGTTTACCAGGGTACATGTACACAACAACCAGCAATGCAATAGTAAGGTTGATATACATAAAGTATTTCAGTAAAACCTATGTGCGTGTCAGAAACACACGACAGTAAGTGCCCTTACCGTTTTTACAGACGGGACAGCACTGTTCTGGCTCGTAGACTGGGTTGACACACTCTGGGACGGCACAGTCAGAGACCACACAGTGCACCTCGTTATTTGGTTCACAGCGACACCACTCACAAGGCGAAGGCTGGAGGGAGAGAGGGGGAGGGAGAAAATGGAGAGAGAGAGAGAGTGAGGGAGAATGAGAGACCAAGGGGAGGGAGGGAGAGAGGGGGGAAGATTTTAATTGCATTTGAATACCAATCATATAACTATTGTAACAACATGGTGGCAAGATTACTGTTAATATCAATTTATATGCCTTGAAAAAATACAAGGGTTAATTTGACTGAACATTTAAAAGATCAACTCATGGTCACAGTAGGATGTCTGCACTTAGAAACAAAGGTTCCAAAAGAGTTCTTTGGCTGTCCCCATAGGATAACCTTTTTTGGTTCCACTTAGAAACCTTTGGTAGAGGTAGAACCCCATGTAGAAAGGGTTATACATTGAATCCAAAAAGGTTATATCTGAAACCAAAGGGTTCTGCTATGGAGACAGCTGAATAACCCTTTTAGGTTCTAGATAACACATGTTTTCTAAGTGTGTAGGGTTACTCTTTACAACACATTAGGAAATCCACTGAAACTTCACTTGTAAACTGACAACTATGATTTTATTTAGCAGTGTTCCTAAGCAACAGTGCTTAGCCTACTCATCCTTGGGGGCAATGCTGGAAACAGAGTGATTGAATTGGAACATCTCAATCACGCCACATCAACCTGGGTATGTTTCCGTCTGTCCCTCTACCTACTGAGATCCAACTGGTACCTAATGTCATGGGCAGGTCTCCTATTGGAAAAAAGTTACTGTATGTCCATGGGACTTAGAGTAAGTCCAAGGTAAAATAAAAGAGAAAAACGTCTGTCTGTAGCAAGAGGTAAATATTAAGCTCACATAAAGAATATACTCCGTGGGAGAACTCAACCCAATTGAAACAGAATGAACTCCAACAGTTGTTGTCATGTCATGTCTGCATAAGCAGAAACCTTTGGTTTACCCACTGACCACATTTCGATTATAGTTTGTACACTCTTTAAAAAAAAGGGTTATTTTGCTGTCCCCATAGGAAAACCCTTTTTGGTTCCAGGTAGAACCCCCTTTGGAAAGGATTCTAAATGGAATCCAAAAGGATTCTACCTGGAACCAAAAGGGTTCAAATTGTAATCCTATGGGGACCGCCAAAGAACCCTTTAAGGTTCTAGATAGCACTTATTTTTCCTAAGAGTGTACTACATGCCTTTTGTAGTATAGAATGTATGCCATCATGTTGTAAGCTACAGTGAAAGCAAGTCACTGCCTCTAGAGAATGACAAAACCACTATCTTTCATTTTCACATTCACCCACTGCAAAGGGTATCCTTTTAGCAATGTTAAAAGTCCCTGCAGCCCAATGGCCTTTTCTCTGCCCCAACTTAACAATGACACCCTATTTCCTATATAGTCTTCTACTTTTGACCAGAGGCATATGGGCCCCGGTCAAAAATAATGCACTACAAAGGGAGTGGGGAGCCATTTGAGACAAAGCCAGAGAGATGTTGACTCATACATTTGGAGCGGTGCGTCCGCCTGGCTGGTGGTGTGTGTGTGTGTGTGTGTGTGTGTGTGTGTGTGTGTGTGTGTGTGTGTGTGTGTGTGTGTGTGTGTGTGTGTGTGTGTGTGTGTGAGAGAGTGTGTGTGTCAATAGGGTGATGAGAGACAGAGGAGAAGCCTGAGCCCTCTCAGCAGCCAAGGTGTTTAAACTTTGTACATAGGTAATTGCCAAACTGAGACTGAGACAGATCCCCTGTCTATGCCTTCAATAACACTGTTTGGCCTCAGAGCCGAGGGCTCTTATCCATGGAAATGCTCCCTAATTGTACTGAGCTCAATGGTAAACAAGAACAAACAAACAAGTTTGTGCCTGAGGGTGAAATGGCAGTCTTTTCGACTGAAACTGCATGACTTTTACTGTGAAACCTCACAGTTAGTTATGCAGTTGAAGTCGGACGTTTACATACACTTATGTTGGAGTCATTAAAACTTGTTTTTCAACCACTCCACAAATGTCTTGTTAACAAACTATAGTTATGTCAAGTTGGTTAGGACATCTACTTTGTGCGTGACACAAGTCATTTTTCCAACAATTGTTTACAGACAGATTATTTCACTAATAATTCACTGTATCACAATTCCAGTGGGTCAGAAGTTTACATACACTAAGTTGACTGTGCCTTTAAACAGCATGGAAAATTCCAGAAAATTATGTCATGGCTTTAGAAGCTTCTGTTTGGTGAATTGACATAATTTGAGTCAATTTGAGGTGCACCTGTGGATGTATTTCAATTGTAGAACTCCACAAGTCTGGTTCATCCTTGGGAGCAATTTCCAAACGCCTGAAGGTACCACGTTCATCTGTACAAACAATTGTACACAAGTATAAACACCATGGGACCACGCAGCCACCATACCGCTCAGGAAAGAGACACATTCTGTCTCCTCGAGATGGACATACTTTGGTGCGAAAAGTGCAAATCAATCCCAGAACAACAGCAAAGGACCTTGTGAAGATGCTGGAGGAAACAGATACAAAAGTATCTATATCCACAGTAAAACGAGTCCAATATCTACGTAACCTGAAAGGCCGCTCAGCAAGGAAGAAGCCACTGCTCCAAAACCACCATAAAAAAGCCAGACTACGGTTTGCAACTGCACATGGGGACAAAGATTGTACTTTTTGGAGAAATGTCCTCTGGTCTGATGAAACGAAAATATAACTGTTTGGCCATAATGACCATCGTTATGTTTGGAGGAAAAAGGGGCATGCTTGCAAGCCGAAGAACACCATCCCAACCGTGAAGCACAGGGGTGGCAGCATCATGTTAAGGGTGTGCTTTGCTGCAGGAGGTACTGGTGCTCTTCACAAAATAGATGGCATTATGAGGAGGGAAAGTTATGTGGATATATTGAGGCAATATCTCAAGACATCAGTCAGGAAGTTACAGCTTGGTCGCAAATGGGTCTTCCAAATGGACAATGAACCCAAGCATAATTTAAAAGTTGTGACAATATGGCTCAATTAAGGACAACAAGGTCAAGGTATTGGAGTGGCCATCACAAAACCCTGACCTCAATCCTATAATTACACCAGCTCCGTCAGGAAGAATGGGCCAGAATTCACCCAACTTCTTGTGGGAAGCTTGTGGAAGGCTACCTGAAACGTTTGACCCAAGTTAACAATTTAAAGGCAATGCTACCAAATACTAATTGAGTATATGTAAACTTCTGACCCACTGGGAATGTGATAAAGGAAATAAAAGCTGAAATAAATCATTCTCTTTACTATTATTCTGACATTTCATATTCTTAAAATAAAGTGATGATCCTAACTGATGTAAGACAGGGAATTTTTACATTTTATTAAAATGTTGGGAATTGTGAAAAATTGAGTTTAAATGTATTTGGCTAAGGTGTACGTAAACTTCCATCTTCAAATGTACATACTCAGAAAAAAAGAGTTAAAAGCGGGTTCTTTGTAAGGCAAATGGTTGTACCTAGAACGTTAACATCTTAAGAACTATTTCTGGAAGAAAGGGTTATTTGATTATTCTTTGGAAGGCAAGAAGGGTTCTACATAGAACCATATATAATATTTCCTAGCATGTCTGTTATTTTGCATGTGCATTATTTGGTTGATTCATTTTATGCAACACAAAAATAAAGAACATACAGTTTTCTAAACTAATCCAATCTATTGGATGTTTTGCACCCGTTACTGAGATGGTTGTTCCAGTTTGGATGACTGACAGTCTCAGTATTCAAGTTGCCTTACTCTGGCAGTCAGTCTGAATGCAGGTGATTAACAATGCCACTTGTTGGATATCCTAACTCTGGATGGATTCCAATAGGAGTTACACGTCACTTTGTAAGCCAGCATGTGACTTGCAGGCTTGATGTGACTTGTAAACCAGGAGATTCTTAACTCTGTGTTAAATTAGTGATAGTGAAACAAAGCTTGATGAAGCATTGTGGTTTTCCAATAGTCTTGAAAACAGGTTCATTACTCAAGGCATTGATTAACACAGTGTACATTAGTGGCACCTGCTGGTAAAAATAATTTACAGCTGCCAAATTATTATAGATGACGTCCCACACCCCATAACACGTGCGCAACAGCCTTTTGTCTTCTACCAAACCAATTCCAAACCAATCAGGTGGTTGTTCGATGAAACTAAACTTCAGACATCATTGATCACATGCTTCTGATAAAGTGATACAGGCATCAGCACACTGCTTTGAAGTATACTGCGTAGAGATTTTGATGCATGCCTCAGAGCTCCAGTATCAAACATCACTAGACATAACTAGGCCCCCAAAGAAATGCCTTATCATATATGTAATTTATTGTCATAAATAATTTAAAAAACACTTTATTATACACAGACTGGCAGTAACATTTTTATGAAGGCATTTAAAGGTCTATGGAATTGTTATAAAACTGCAGCTCTGGGATAATGGTCTTATTGAACCTTTAGTAAAAGTGAACTGTCAGACCACTCAAGCATCCTCAGCTTGTAACTAGTAACATGCAATTTCATGATACAGACTTTCATGAAACCTGTCATTTTCAGAGCATCCTCTGTTTTTCAGACAACACAAAACTTCTCAAACTGTGATATCTACTTGATAATCTATCTAATTTACATCTTTTCCTGCAACTGATCTTCCAACATACCTGTAACTTTCTCTATCCCCTTTCATTTGGAATATTTTTTACCAGCACTCAATAGTCATCAAAATACCTTAATTAGTAAGAGACCTTGAACAAATATTTTCTGCACTAGATGTACAGTAAACTGCCTCCAGTTTTCTTGTAGATGTGAATGGATGGATATATCTCGCTGAATTTGCTTGATCTGGTGCCACTGCCAAATCTATGGGGAAGGTGATGAAGTTAAAACACTGACAAGTCTTTACTGCACTCTATATTTACCATCATCTAACAAACATTTGCTTCTTCATGGCATAGATAGAAGATGAAACAAAATAAGAAATTGCACACTACTCATCGAGGGATACATTAGATACGGATGGTTGAATTCAACTGAAGCTATTATTTATTTCCTTTGTATAAGTTGTGTTACGTCCCTAAGGTACATGTTCATGTGCTGTCACAGTGTCTCTTACAAAGACTGTAAGATTAATTTATTTGACATGATCACCGGAATAATTACATATTTCTCTGTAATCATGACAAAAAAACACATTGAAGGCAATTTCTTGACTGGATGCATTGTTATACATTTGATACATCTGAAATGAAAGTATATTTAAAATGAACGGGAAGTATCCACTGTATACTGTACTTCCTGCATCTCAATAATACATTGCAGTCTAGTGCATGCATCCATCAATGTATTTACTGTAACAGTGCTAGAGTGCTTTGAAGGCAACCTTTTGTATGAGATTTACCGTTTGGTGAAGTGGATTAATCATGCCACCGTCTGTAAGTACGACAGTAACTCACAAAAAAAAGAAAAACACCAAGACCATGTTTTGCCATGCCGAGGGGTGTGTTAGTGAGTTTGTGGATCCAACTATATGGTGATTTGTGAGCCCATGCAGGTTCACATAAGAGTGAACTGACTGTCGAAGCTGCATTAGAGGCTGTAATGGTTGTACTCTGAGACTATTCTATGTTATTCTAAGTTACGTCAAAACAACATCTTATATTACCAGAACGAAGGAGAGGTAGAGTGGAGTGTAGATGGGAGATGAAGGGATGGGAGAGGAGAGGTGGATTGGAGATGGGAGATGAAGGGATGGGAAAGGTGGAGTGTAGATGGGAGATGAAGGGATGGAAGAGGAGAGGTGGAGTGGAAATGGGAGATGAAGGATTGGGAGAGGAGAGGTGGATTGGAGATGGGAGATGAAGGGATGGGAGAGGTGGAGTGGAGTGTAGATGGGAGATGAAGGGATGGAAGAGGAGAGGTGGTGGAGATTGGAGATTAAGGGATGAGAGAGGAGGTGGAGATGAAAGAATGAGAGAGGAAATGGGAGATGAAGGAATGGGAGAGGTGGAGATGGGAGTTGGATGGGAGAGGTGAGGTAGTGATGATATATGGGAGATGAGGGATGGGAGATGAAGGAATCGGAGAGGAGAGGTGGAGATGGGAGATGAACAGATGGGAAAGGAGATGGAAGATGAAGATTTGGAGATGGAAGATGAACAGATGGGAAAGGAGATTTGGAGATGGAAGATGAAGGTATGGGAGAGGGGAGGTGGATGGGAGAGATGAAAGATGGGAGATGAAGGAATGGGAGAGGAGAGGTGCAGATGGGAGATGAACAGATGGGAGAGGAGATTTGGAGATGGGAGATGAAGGGATGGGAGAGGAGAGGTAGAGATGGGAGATGAAGGGATGGGAGAGGAGAGGTAGAGATGGGAGATGAAGGGATGGGAGAGGAGAGGTAGAGATGGGAGATGAAGGAATGGGAGAGGAGAGTTGGAGATGGGAGATGAACAGATGGGAGAGGAGATTTGGAGATGGGAGATGAAGGGATGGGAGAGGAGAGGTAGAGATGGGAGATGAAGGGATGGGAGAGATAGAGATGGGAGATGAAGGGATGGGAGAGGAGAGGAGAGGTAGAGATGGGAGATGAATGAATGGGAGAGGAGAGGTAGAGATGGGAGATGAAGGAATGGGAGAGATAGAGATGGAAGAGGAGAGGTAGAGATGGGAGAGGTAGAGATGGGAGATGAAGGGATGGGGGGGTATAAGGGGTATCCAAAGTCAGATAAAGACACAAGGCAATATTTTTTTAGCTTTCATTTACCTCACTCGGTTAACTCATTTAAAGTAAATTATGCGGGGAACTTGCTCAAACTAGTTCAACGCTCCAGTTATCTCTGGCCTACTTGTTTGCTTCTCTTAATCAGCTTCTCAAATTAAAACAATGCTTTTTTCTTCAGGCAAATTGGATAGGAAAATCTATTTGAGCAACTCATTTTAGATGCTTTTCATAGGTTTCCTTTCATAGGTGTCAGTGCTGAAGAGCACAGTAACTAATTAGTGTAGGATGTGCAGTGTGGGCGGTGAAGTTTGTTTTGTGTGTATGCACACGTGTGTGTAAAAGTGTGTGTTCTGTCCTCCATTCTATAATTTTCTGCTGTGCAAAGGGTGATATATTGGTTCATTACTTTGTAAATTGTTTTTTGTTGCAGAACTTTTACTGCAATCAGACACTACTCTTATGAGCTGGATCAGTGTTTAAAAAGCTGCTGCAATGTCAGACTGGGCAGTTGAGAGAGCTGAGAGTTATAAAACCCTCAGAATTTAACCTAAACCTTGACATTTTGTCCAAAAGTGTCATTAGTAAATAACTGTATTTTATTTAGAAACTTCCACTGCAGTCACTTCTGTTATGATTCTGATGAGTGCTTTACTATTCAGTAGATTCAGAGCTGGATCTCTTGGGTTCCCATGTTATTAAACTGTGTCCAATCTGTCTCTTGTAACAATGTGGGTAATAGAGCTCACCAGCTTGTAGTCCTAAAAAACAGAACTGAGTTACCTCTGGTTTGTTCAGCCATTCCTATGGGAAAAATAGTGGGGAAAGAATAGAGTTTTGGGATAAATGGCAAAAATATGGTCTGAGGTTAACACAGGCTTAGGAGACTAATATGTTTTGTTCTATGAGATGATATCAGTCATTTAACATTAAGAATAAAGCCTTGATGTGCTTTATGTGCTTTTTTTTATGGCATAAATGCTTAAAAATCCACGAGAAGTGATATTAGCTGATGAGTTGTACCCACCCCCACCCTTTTGCCCTTAGAACAGCCTTAATTCATCGGGGCTTGGACTCTACAAGGTGACGAAAGCATTCCACAGGGATGCTGGCCCATGTTGACTCCAATGCTTCCCATAGTTGTGTCAAGTTGGCTGGATGTCCTTTTGGTGATGGTCTATTCTTGATACAGACGGGAAATTGTTGAGCGTCAAAAACCCAACAGCGTTGCATTTCTTGACACAAACCGGCCCGCCTGTCCCCTACTAACATACCCCATTCAAAGGCACATATATCTTGTGTCTGGCCCATTCATCCTTTTAACCTGTCTCGTTTAACCTGCCTCCCTTTTATCTGCATGGATTGAAGTGGATTTAACAATTTACATCAATAAGGGATCATAGCTTTCACCTGGATTTAGCTGGTCAGTCTATGTCATGGAAAGAGCAGGTGTTCATAATGTTTTTTACACTCAGAATATATTTAAGAGGATTAACCTTATGTTAAAACAAAATAAATCAGTGTAGTTTGTAAGACTACAGTTGCTTTTTGTGTCATTTTTGAATGGATGGGGACCCAAAAACAAATGTTGTTATTAAGGTCCTTCTCAGCCCATCTCTCACCCCTCTCCCCTAGAGTTCTCAGTCAGGAGCACGGATGGGATGGGGATTGATCGGATTTCAGCCCTACAGCCTGTCGAGTCCTGTTCTTCTCACCTGGGACATAGATATAGAACAGTTGTTTTATATCTGTGGCCTGGGATCTGAACTCACCCTATATTTCCTGGTTCTTGATTGGAGCTGCGCTGCAGAGGCTGGGGGTAGGACCGGGGGTAGGACCGGGGGTAGTACGGGCGCGACGGCGGGCGGACTGGTCCCCTCATCGTCGGACGGGGAACCCTGTAGGTGAAACACCTACCGAGGTTGAGTGGCACAACTCTCTCATACTGTCTTATATACATACTGTATACTATCTCTCTATCTTAGAAATATATTGTATATATATCTGTGTTATATTCTACATTACATGCATCTGAAATGAAACTATACTAAGTGTGCTATAGTACTGAATACAACACAGCAGCAAAGACCCACCCATAGTTATGTGATTCTATTTCTACAGACTAACTCACAAATATGACTATTTTTCTATGGAACTACTATTGTTTTCACTCTACCGTCCCATCACCAAACCACATAACTGTCCATCAGGCTAAGAAAGTAGCTCCACATCAACTACATTACATCCATATTAAAAATGGACCACTGCCCAATAGAGACTGACTCAGCATTCTGTGGATGGAAAGATTTACTTTCTGATGAATGAGGTCTTTAAGGCTGGATCATATTTCTTAACAGATTACAGGGCATCGTCCGTGATCAATCAATGGTTAGAGAGTCTTTACTTATCAAAGGGTTTTATTACTGACAAGGATCTACAGATGTAGTATCTTAATTTGAGCCAGTTTTCTCCAGCAGGAAAATAATACAGCAACCGTAAATGTGAATTATTATGTGGATTATAATTAATGGACATTTTTTGTAGGAGTTGATACATTTTACGTTAGGGCAAATTAAGTATGACATTTTAAAGTGGAAATTACAAACTTTAAAAGCCTTTTTAAACCTTGAATACACTACAAGTTTACATTTCCTGCTGCTTTACATTTCCTGCTGTGCACATTAACAAAATAGTGATGAAATGAAGATCCTACATCTATACAGAATGTAACCCTGAGAAACTTGCACAAAAGATTGATCACATTCCCTATTCCATGATCAGTGAATTAGTTACTATGAGACACAAAATGTTGGACAATGTGGTGATACAGTCTGATCTGTGAGATTAAAACTTTAGTGTTTCTCTCTTGGCCTGTGTTTAGGAGAAATATAATACCCTTTTCACATCCTGGCTCCTATACATCCTTCCTACATTGTCCTTTCCAACACGGTTCCAGCAACTATGTTGAATGCCTAACCAAGCCAGTGCATCATAGCTCAGCTCGGCCTGGCACTTGGCACAGTAGTGTGAATCAACCCTCAGAGATATCTCCAACCTTACAGAGATGAAACCTGCCTTGTTGGTCTTAGATACACTGCTTGTGTTCCAAAACCCCAGTGTTTCTCTCATGGTCCCTATGTCTGCATGCCTCTTTGTTTAGAAGAGATATCAGAGAGATCTCCAACCTTAAAGAGATCGAACCTGCCTTGTGGGTCTTAAAGATATAGATCTCTGTTGGACTCCTTCCCCGCCTGCTGTGTTCAGTAAATGCGGAGCTATGCATAAAGAGCCAGGACGACGGCCAAGGAAATGCCACCGCAGCCCACGCCAAAGGTTAACCAGCCAGCCCTGTCAGCATCCTCTTAATTGGGGCTTTGATCAGAAGCTACCAACACCCTTCAATTTTTTGTTTACTCCGCTGGACACTATGCAGTCATCGTTTTATACAGTAATTCAAGGAGAAATTATACTTTCATGTCTTTAATACTTTCATAAATAGGCACTTTCATTCTGGCACAAGCATGGTGATTATGACTTTAGCTTCCTCAAGTCATCAGATGCCTGTCACGGATCAACAACCCCAAAACAGTGATCTGACCAAAGCTTCAAAGCTGTGGTCAATGGGAATTCTTTGCTATATCAATTATTTATCTAAACTATCTGAAAATGGCAATTTTCATTGACCATCCACAGTTTCCCCTCTGTGTTCTGCCTCCCCCTGTAATTTCTCTGTTCAGGTGAGAAAATCGATAGGAAAAAATGAATGGTTTTTCAAGAGGTGTGAAATGTCCTTCCCTCTCGCCGGGCCCTGCCACTCTAGGTTAGTGGGGATGTGAGGGTGAGCTGCACTATTGATGGACTTGATCTCACATCAAACCAGCAGGCTTTACTTACAGGCCTCTCTCTCTCGCTGAGGGGAGCATGGATCTGCATCCCAATACAGGCCTAAGAGGCTTCGTCCGCTCAACACCGATCCAGCCAGGCTGCGTTCCAAATGTCACCCCATTCCCTTTATAGTGCACTACCCTAAGGGCCCTGGTCAAAAGTAATGCACTATAAAGGGAATAAGGTGCCATGGGACGCGCCCCCAGTCACTGATCACAATGGATTAAGTACACAGGTTTAAAGGGCTGATCTCTCACAACCTTATTAGCAACACACTGCTTTACTTAAGTCCCCCATACTAATTAGCTAATGCCATGCTCTTTTTGGAGATCTAAAAGCCTTGTAAATGATATGGAGTCTAAAATTAGTGGCAGGTGTTTCACTGGGGTGAGCAGTCACATTGTGATTGAATTGAATTGAGTTGAAGAATGTGATCAAGGACAAAGGTGGAACATGGACAATAGGAAAATCAAATCAATGAACTGAGCTATTCAAGAGATGAGATTTCTTACAAACAAAAATTACAAAGTTTGGTGCCCACTAACCACGTTTCAATTCACAGTTTTTATGCAAGTAAAGTCATATCGTATATATAAAAAAAACCTGTGATGGAAACAGGAAGTTTCGGTGTAATTTTCTAAATGTTGACAGATAATTTGTTAGTTCGACATGGTGGGATCTTTTTGTGTTAGTAAAATTAATTATGCGGGAAATGGTGGTGGAAACAAAGTCAATTTGAAGTCACGCAACAATATGGTGTGTGGTCCTCCCACTACTTGGAAAACCATGCTGTTTATTAGGCTACAGATCAAATAAATTACGATGAAATTCACAGGGTGGTGAAAGTACACGGTGATGAGCTTGATGCTGCTTTCCAATAACTATTGAGGGTTTTACTCTGGGGACATGATGAGCGATGCTTGACTGCTATTTGACAAATAAAAATATTCTCGCTCTCATCTCATAATAATCTCATTTTGTAGACTAGCTAACCCGCACTGTATCTGCTAGCTGTTGGCTAATGCGCAGGTGCCAAGACCAGAGCCAGAGTAGGCACATTTGCCATTTAACGCAACAGTTTTGTGAAAAAAACTATCGGTAGAGTTGAAAAAGTGATTAGATTTTTATTCGGTACATCATTATTTTGTGTGTGCACTATGTCATCAAGCACTGATTTTTATCCACAACAAGTTCATTTGGTGGAAACACACCTTTGGTTAGAAAATGCACATGTTTTCTTTATGCAGATTCTAGAATATTTGCATGAAAATATTTTGCCAATTGGATTGAAACCTAGCTACTGTCTAACTTTTATATCAATGTGCACGCTAATCATCACATAAGTTGATGATTGGGGACACATTACATGTAAAGGAAATTAATGCCATTAGCAACTGCATGCACAGCGAATACTAAAGTATAATGGGAAAAAAGTTCCAAATGGGTTATTTGGCTGTACCCATAGGATAACCCTTTTTAGTTCCATGTAAAACCCTCTGTGGAAAACCAAAATAAATCTTCCTGGAACCAAGATTTCACATTCTTAAAATAAAGTGGTGATCCTAACAGGGATTTTTTACTTGGATTAAATGTCAGGAATTGTGAAAAACTGAGTTTAAATGTATTTTGCTTAGGTGTATGTAAACTTCCGACTTCAACTGTAAGCTTGTTTTTCTCCGAAGTTTGTAAACATTGTAAATGTAAACAAACACTGTATCCTCATAACATGATTAAAACAATACTTTTTTATATATCATGGACTGTCTGTCCTTGCATCGATAGCTCTGTCTATTAATCTGAGAGTGGTTCATTGCTCGTGGCCCATCCCTCAGCTTTTTACCAAAAAACAGAGGCAGGGCATCCATTTTGTTATTGTTTCATCTGTGGAGTTGCCCTTTAAACGAGATAAAAGTGTCACCAACAAAAAGGTAAACAATGGGCCTATTGCAAATGCAGCATATGGCATTCATTTATCACATGTAAATAGCACTTTTCAGTAGCGCTCAAAGCATGCCATTCCATGAGCGCAGCATTTATTTTTCAACTTGAATCATTGAGCCCAATCAGTCCTCCATGACAACAAAATCATAAACAACAGAGTAGGGCTGGCTAATAAATCCTTAGTTTTGGGGTTATGCTCAGGTAAAACAATTTGGCTAATCTAGACTTCCATATTTCAAAGTCCTATTCTTGAAGATCACGTGGTACAACATTTATTGGAATGATTGGAATTGTGATTTTAATGTAAATATTATCATTTAATCATATCATTGTATGTGGTGATGGGTTAGAAGAAGCCTATATAACCAAACCATAAAGAAAAATTTAACATCCATATATTTTGGCTCCCGCAGTGGTTTAAGGCATTTCATCTCACTGCTAGAGGCATCACTACAGACCATGGTTTGATTCCAGGCTGTATCACAACCAGCCATGATTGGGAGTCCCATAGGGCGATGCACAATTGGCCTAGCGTCGTCCAGGCCAGGGTTTGGCCATCATTGTAAATAAGAATATCCCCCACGGGACAGTTGAGCAAACGTAGGCTAATGTGATTAGCATGAGGTTGTAAGAAACAAACAAAAAAATCCCCGGGAGATAGACATGTTTGATATGGGCAAAAGTTTAAATTCTTGTTAATCTAACTACACTGACCAATTTACAGTAAGACTTGCCTAGTTAAATAAAGGTTAAATAAAAAATATATATGGCCAGCAATATAAACTTTAACATAGATTTATCTTGCAAAATATGTTCTTCAATTGGTAACATACATTGCGGTCTTCTTCTAATGATTTGAGGGGAAAGTAATCTAAATCTAAAGTAATCTAAAAGTAACTGAATGTAATCAGATTACGTTACTGAGTTTGGGTAATCTGAAAGTTACATACTGATTACAATTTTGGACAGGTAGCTGTAATGGATTACATTTAGAAAGTAACCTACCCAACCCTGGACAGCCTATAGGGAGGAGGTCAGAGACCTGGCAGTGTGGTGCCACAACAACAACCTCTACCTCAACGTGAGCAAGACAAAGGAGATTATCATGGACTACAGGAAAAGGAAGGCTGAACATGCTCCCATTCACATCGATGGAGCTGAGATGGAGCAGGGCGGGAGTTTCAAGTTCCTTGGTTTCCACATCACCACCAAACTATCATGGTCCAAACACACCAAGAAAGTCGTGAAGAGGCCACAACAACACCTTTTCCCCCCCAGGAGACTGTAAAGATTTGGCATGGGTACTCAGATCCTCAAAAAGTTCTATAGCTACACCCTTGACAGCATCCTGACCGGTTGCATCACCACCTGGTATGGCAACTGCTTGGCGCTGCAGAGGGTAGTGCGTACGGCCTAGTTCATCATCCAGGACCTACATACTATGTGTTGTCAGGGGGAGGCCAGTCACCCAAGTCATAGACCGTTCTCTCTGCTACCGCACGGCAAGTGGTACCTGAGTGCCAAGTATAGATCCAAAAGGCTCCTTAACAGCATCTAACCCCAAACAATAAGACCGCATATAAGACCGCAAATGGCCACCTGCACTATTTGCATTGACACACCCTCCCTTTGTTTATACATTATACATTATACATGGTTTATTATCTCTACTGGCTGTTTATTATCTATGCATAGTAATTTTACCTCGACTAACCTGTAAGCCCACACATTGACTCAGTACCAGTACCCCCTGTATATAGCCTCGTTATTTTCTTAAAACTGCATTGTTGGTTACAGGCTTGTAAGTGAGCATTTCACGGAAATACCTGTTGTATTCGGGGGATGTGAAAAATAAAAATTGATTTGATCGAAACACATCTTCACTGGAGGAATTTACACAAGATATACTAGGAATGATATGATACTGCATAAGCGTTGGTATGTTTCTTGACACTATAATTAAGAAATAAGTCTTGAGGGGGTGTGGTATAAGACCAATATACCAGGGCTAAGGGCTGTTCTTATGTACAACGCAGCCCTTAGCTGTGGTATATTGACCATATACCACAACCTCCTGAGGTGCCTTATTGCTATTATAGACTGGTTACCAATGGAATTAGAGCAGTAAAAACACAGGTTTTGTCATACCAGTGGTATAGGGTCTGATATACCACGGCTGTCAGCCAGTCAGCATTCAGGGCTCAAAACACCCAGTGTATAATAACAAATATGAACCCTGTAAATAGTGTATATTGTTTTTTATTGACAGGGAGAGAAAAACAATGCTCTAACAGCAGATTAGGGAGGCACAATGGGATTAAGCTGCTCATCTCGCTAGCCTACTGTTTCTAGTATAACATTTCCTATTTCACATCAGTAAAAAAGGCATTACAGTCTCAATATGCATTACTATTTAGGGCATGTCTCTGAATGATTTAGTTTATGTTTGTCATGTCAGAGCTACTGTACTGTATTCAGCTCATTGTGTATCCCCCCCCCAGGTGTTCCTCCTGTCACAGGTCTAAGATATGTTCTGAGATAAAAGTTGGTACAATTCCTTCTCATGCTTAGAATGATTGCTGCATTATCCGTCAGAGTTCTATTAAACACTGGGGGATATAGGCAAAGGTGTGTGGGTGAAAAATAGGTCTATCTATGCAAGTGAAAATCAACTTATTCTTGACTCAATCCTACTCTTCCAATCTGTAGGTTCAACTGACTCTCTCATAGCTAAATTAAATGAGCAGCGCTGTAGTATACTGTAGGTAATGTTTACAAGCCACTGATAAGAATCACTATTGGTCAGTATAGACAAGACATGTCCATACCAACACTATAATAATAATAATTATAATAATGTATCACATTTCTACAGCACTTTTCATAACAATCTTAATGCGATTCAAAAGCAAAAAATAAACAAGCAATACATCATCATGAGTAGTTTAGCTATAGTTAGGTAACCAATAGGCCATGTCTTTGAGTCCATGCATCATCCAAAGATAGAGATGGGAAGTTCATGGCTTGATCAGAGGTAGTATGGTCAGGGAGATGGTTGATGAAGAGTCTGGTGACGATCATGTAGAAGGCTACTCTGGGAACCAGCATGAGTCGTGTAGCTACTGGACTTCTCCTCCTTCACAATGTATGGCATCCAGTTGGGTGACACATCAGCAGCTCTTGGTGCCAGAAAGCTCACCACACACAGTTCAGAGTACTAGCCAGTCGTCCCAAACACAAGCCCTCTGCCTCAGCACTGCATTAATTTACTGCATCTCCCATTCTTCTCAGGCTTCAGGTGACTCTTAAATTGATGTTTTCAAAAGATCAGGAACCAGCAGCCAGGTGAAACAACAAAGCTGGTACAGTGTCCAGATGCATCATTCGAACAAAAACAATTGGCTAGCTAACAAGCCAAAATCTGCCAGTCTATCTGCAAATCTGTGGGTAAAAAAACACCAGAAATATGCACTAAAACTCAATGTTATCAAAAACAAAATAGTGATAAAAAACAAATAACAACTAATTAAATATGTACACATTTAAGTTCTCTGTTTCGGCTGGTGCCATGGCAACTACAGAACAATAAATATATGACTCTGCCATCTTCTCTTGCTCTCCCCCGACTGACACAGCCCTTCAACACTGACAATGTGCTTCAGCCTCTTCCATCATGTAATGTCCAACCAACACGACTAATTGCCATGATGAATCATCATATAAATATATCACGCCAGTTCAGACCTTAGGGTAGGCCTGGGTATGCGTAGATTTTATCCAGTATAATAGGACAGTATAGTAGGCCAGCCTACCTCAAGCGTGGTACAGCTCCAACCATGGCTCAAAGCATTCAGTGTGCCATTGATGAATGTGCTTGGGGAATCTCCAAGCCCATTGATAAAGTGTGAGGTGCCTGTAGTTGTGCAGCACAGTGTCATTACTAATCAGCCATATCCGTTACGCCCCCCACTGTCACAGCAAAGATGCTTGAGACGCTTGAGAATCTTGGCCAGGAGGATGGATAAATACATAGGCTAGACGCCGACCAGATTATCTAATATAATCCAATTTTGTCCATTTCTAATCCACAGAGTAGGCGTAGGCCTGAATACAAGATACCATGAATTGCTGTGTCATAAGACGTGCACATTTACAACTTTCTCTCTGCCACCAGGTTCAGGAGCGAGCAGACCAGGGGAGTGCCACCATTGATATCCGGGTCTAGGGCTTCCTTGTGTGTCTGCTTCCTCCTCAGGTTGTCCTTTCTCCCCTCTGCAGGTCCAGTTACAGCCTCATCCCAGTACCCGGCTTCCAGCACCAGTCCCAGCACCAGACCACCAGACGAAGTGCAGAGGAGGGACCAAAGATCAAACCTTCACCTGGTGATCAGGCCACAGGAAAGTAACACCATGGGCCTGTGGGTCTAAGGCACCTTTGTGTGTTTGCTTGCTCGTCAGGCTGTCCTTCCTCCCCTCTACAGACCCAGATACCAATCCAGCACCTGAACCAGCCCCAGTTTCTTGTTCCCGGTTCCTGTTTTTTCCACCCTGGTCCCAGCACCAACAAGACTTCAGTCCTGGCCCCAACACCAGCAACAACCCTGGATACAGCACTGACCAACCACAACTGCCACCTCCATCCAGCAACTGCCAGCCCAGACCCCACCCACAACACAAAGACACAGACACATTGTGGACTGACTGATGGACAGATTGCTTTTGTTTTTGCTTTTCCTTGATTAGATGACCATTTGGTTTGCCTAATTTGACTTGATAGTTTATTGCTATAATTATTTATCATTTTGAATTTTGAAAAACCAAATTAAAGGACCTTAACCTTTTCAGGGTTCTTACCTAACCTTAACATTTCAAGGTTCTTGCTATGTAAAGAGTTTGGGGATATTATGGCATCATTTTGAGTGGAAGATAAAGTTTAATGTCAAAATCTGGTGTATTAGGTAAATAAGACAGATGTCAAATAATGCATTAAGTTAATGAGATCATGTTGCATTGTGACTATCAAATCAAATAAAAATGTATTTGTCACATGCACCGAATAAAACAGGTGTAGACCTTACAGTGAAATGCTTACTTACAAGTCCTTAACCAACAATGCAGAGTTCAAAAAAAATATTTACTAAATAAACTAAAGTAGAATAAAAATAAAAAGTAAGACAAGAAAATTACGTAACAATAACGAGGTTATATACAGGGGGTATCGGTACCGAGTCAATGTGCAGGGGTACAAGTTAGTCGAGGTAATTGTAATTGTAAAGTGTCTATGCATAAATAATAGACAGCGAGTAGCAGCAGTGTAAAAACAAACAGCGTGGTCAATGGAAATTGTCCGGGTGGCTATTTCTAATTGTTCAGCAGTCTTATGGCTTGAGGGTAGAAGCTGTTAAGGAGCCTTTTGGTCCTAGACTTGGCACTCCGGTATCGCTTGCCATGCGGTAGTGGAGAGAACAATCTATGACTTGGGTGACTGGAGTCTTTGACAATTTTGGGGGTCTTCCTCTGACAACACCTAGTATATACAGTGGGGCAAAAAAGTATTTAGTTAGCCACCAATTGTGCAAGTTCTCCCACTTAAAAAGAATAATTTAATTAATTAATGTAATTTTCATCGTAGGTACACTTCAACTATGAAAGACAAAATGAGGGAAAATCACATTGTAGGATTTTTAATGAATTTATTTGCTAATTATGGTGGAAAAGTATTTGGTCAATAACAAAAGTTTATCTCAATACTTTGTTATATACCCTTTGTTGGCAATGACAGAGGTCAAACGTTTTCTGTAAGTCTTCACAAGGTTTTCACACACTGCTGGTATTTTGGCCCATTCTTCCATGCAGATCTCCTCTAGAGCAGTGATGTTTTGGGGTGTTGCTGGGCAACATGGACTTTCAACTCCCTCCAAAGATTTTCTATGGGGTTGAGATCTGGAGACTGGCTAGGCCACTCCAGGACCTTGAAATGCTTCTTACGAAGCCACTCCTTCGTTGCCCGGGCGGTGTGTTTGGGATCATTGTCATGCTGAAAGACCCAGCCTCGTTTCATCTTCAATGCCCTTGCTGATGGTAGGCTTTGTTACTTTCGTCCCAGCTCTCTGCAGGTCATTCACTAGGTCCCCCCGTGTGCTTCTGTGATTTTTGTTCACCATTCTTGTGATAATTTTGACCCCACGGGGTGAGCCCCAGATCGAGGGAGATTATCAGTGGTCTTGTATGTCTTCCATTTCCTAATAATTGCTCCCACAGTTGCAGATTCAGTCTTCCCAGCCTGGCGCAGGCCTACAATTTTGTTTCTGGTGTCCTTTGACAGCTCTTTGGTCTTGGCCATAGTGGAGTTTGGAGTGTGACTGTTTGAGGTTGTGGACAGGTCTCTTTTATACTGATAACAAGTTCAAACAGGTGCCATTAATACAGGTACCTAGTGGAGGACAGATGAGCCTCTTAAAGAAGCAGTTACAGGTCTGTGAGAGCCAGAAATCTTGCTTGTTTGTAGGTGACCAAATACTTATTTTCCATCATAATTTGCAAATTCATTAAAAATCATACAATGTGATTTTCTGGATTTTTTTTTTCAAATTTTGTCTGTCATAGTTGAAGTGTACCTACGTTGAAAATTACAGGCCTCTCTCATCTTTTAAGTGGGAGAACTTGCACAATTGGTGGCTGACTAAATACAGTGCGGCTATGTGGCGGAGTTCCGACACGCTAACAGCAGAGGGTACCTGGAACCCAGAAGCGCTGTTCGACATGTTCCTGCATGGATTATCGGAGGAGGTAAAGGATGAGCTGGCAGCCCGATAACTACCGACGGATCTTGACTCACTCATCGCTTTAACCATCCAGATCGATGGTCGGCTTCGGGAACGTAGGAGGGAGTAGAGGTTCGAATGCAGTCCCAATCGCTCACTCAGGGATCCCACCTTGTAGCTGATGAACTCACCTCTTCCCGAGCCGATGCAGGGCTGGGCTGTCTCCAGCCAAACGCGTACGCAGACTTGAGACCCAGAGTTGTCTGTATTATGGTACTGCCGGTCATTTTGTGTCTACTTGTCCCTTCAAGAGAGCTAGCTTATTTGTTGGAGTACACTGGTGGGTCTGAAAGATAATTGTTCTTCTCCCCTTACTCACCCCCCTCTCTATGCCACCCTGCTTTGGGGCGACCAGTCCAAGTCTCTCCAGGTACTCATCGTCTCGGGGGTCGAAATGAATATCATGGACGTTACCCTGGCGTCCAAGCTGGGCAATCCCCACTCAACCCCTCTCCATTCCCATGGTGTTAGAGCGCTGGACGGGCGCTCTATATGCCGGGGCACCCACCAGACCACCCCCGACTACTAGAGTCAGGGAACCACAGCGAGGCTATCCAATTCCTGCTGGCTGAGTCTCCGCAGGTCCCCGTGGTATTGGGATTCTCTTGGCTCCAGTGACATACTCCCTCCATTGACTGGCCTACTGGGGCCATTGTTGGCTGGAGCCCGTCCTGCCACACTCATTGCCTGAAGTCAGCTCTGCCTGCACCGGGATGTCTTCCTGGGGCTTGGAAATTGCCCCGGACCTCTCCTCCAGTTCCGCAGAGTACCAGGACCTCCGGTAGGTGTTCAGTAAGGCCCGGGTCACTTCACTTCTGCAGCACCGACTGGTATCCAAGGAGGTCAAGTCTGAGGCACTGGCACGTCGCTTTAGGGCCACGGCTACACCCCCGGAAGTGAGACCTGTTCCCCCCGCTACAAGATTATTAGCCCCTCTGCTGTTCATCCTCTGTTGCCCTGTACCCTCTGTATTTTATTTTTCCTACCTTTTCTGTGTCTAGAGTCAAAACCATCTCTGACTGCTCCCATCTCTGACTGCCCCTTGCCCCTCCCCCCATGTCAGCATACGCCTGATGGTTCGACCACTGGGCAGGGGTTTCCAGTACCTGGTTGACTGGGAGGGCTATGACCTGGAGGAGAGGTGCTGGGTTCCCGCTAAAGACATCTTGGACCTGTTCCTCACTGCCAACTTTGTCCAACAGCACCCCAGTCAACCAGGTATCCGCTAGGTGGAACGGGGGGGGGGGGGGGGGGGGGTACTGTCATACCCTGATCTGTTTCACCTGTCCTTGTGCTTGTCTCCACCCCATCCAGGTGTCACCCATCTTCCCAATTATCCCAAGTGTATTTATACCTGTGCTCTTTGTCTCGTTCGTTCAAGTTTCCCAGCCTTTTTCCTGTCAGCGCCTATCGTTTCCCAGCCTTTCTTTGCTAGTCCTCCCGGTTTTGACCTTTGCCTGTTATGACCCTGTACTCGCCCGCCTGACCTCTCTGCCCTGCCTGTCCCTGATTCTGAGTCCGCCGGCAGTCCTGTACCTTTGCCTTACCCTGGATTTTCGACCCCTGCCTGCCTTGACTTGTCTTTGCCTGCCCCTGTTGCTACAATAAACAGTGTTACTTTGACAGTCTGCATCTGGGTCTTACCTTGATCTCTGGTAGTCCTGGTAATCCATCTGGCCCTGCGGCTTTGTGAATGTTGAACTGTTTAAAGGTCTTACTCACATCCACTCCGGGGAGCGTGATCACACGGTCAGCCGGAACAGCCGGTGCTCTCATGCATGCAGCTCTCATGCAGCTCATGTCTGGGTTTCACTTTGTAGTGCGTAATATTTTTCAAGTCCTGCCACATCTGACAAGCATCAGAGCCGGTGTAGTAGGATTCAATCTTAGTCCTGTATTGACGCTTTGCCTGTTTGATGGTTCGCTCCTTTAGCTCGGTGCGGATGTTGCCTGTAATCCATGGCTTGGGAAATGTACATACGGTCACTGTGGTGACGATGTCGTCAATGCAATTATTGATGAAGCCGGTGACTGAGGTGGTGTACTCCACAATGCCATTGGTTGAATCCCGGAACATATTCCAGTCTGCTAGCAAAACAGTCCTTTAGCATCCGCATCATCTGACCACTTCCATATTGCGTGAGTCACTGGTACTTCCTGCTTTAGTATTTGCTTGTAAGCAGTAATCAGGATGATATAATTATTATTATTATTAATTATCAGATTTGCAAAAATGAAGGGTGAGGGAGAGCTTTGTATGCTTTGCATGTGTGTGGAGTAAAAGTGGGATTTGGGCCTTGTCTTGACAAAGCAGTATATATTTTGCATCGGACTCATTAAAGAAAAACTCTTTGTCCAGTTCTAGGTGAGTAATTGCTTTTTTAGGTCATAAGAGATGGTAGCAGCAACATTATGTACAAAATGAGTTACAAACAATGAGAAAAAACAAACAAAATAGCACAGTTGTTTAGGAGCCCGTAAAACGGCAGCCATCCCCTCCGGCGCCATTATCATCAGTATTATACACTGTAAAAATTGTAACTTGTTTTTAAGGTAACTTATGTTACTGTAAATTCCAATAAACTTTGTTTTAACTCTACATTACTGTAAAGAAGGCACTTATTTACAATAATGTACAGTAACATGCTGTACTTCTTTTTACAGTAACTTACAGGTAACTGTTTGTCAGTAATTTACCATTAAAACAAGTTGTGTTTTTTACAGTGTAATATAATGAATTAAGACTAAGAGTGTTGAATCAACAATTAAAATGTTGAGTCTCTGTGGACCCATGTTTACACCGAAACAGTGTTAAGTGTTAACTCTGCTTAGTGTACAGTCTTATTTAAATATTTCCCAGTGTGTGCCTTGCCTTTCGAGTAAATTGTAGAGTTACCACCCATGACTGAATTTATTAGTTACAGAGACATGGTTTCAAGGCTAATGAAATCATTTTGTTTTTTATAAATGTTTGCAATATTGAATGCTGGGTAATATGATAATGAGCTGCGTATGACTTGCAGGCCATTGTACTAGGGTGAAGCTAGGCCCCCAAAATAAGGTCTTAAGAAAAAAATGTATGGTGTTGTGTTAAATATATATGTTGAAAGGTAACATATCCACTTAGGATGTCACTTGGTGAAGTCCATAGGACTGGAAATGGATGAATGCAACAAATATGTATCTGTCACTAATAAATACAGTAACTCTACAATTTACTCAAAAGGCATGGCACTGGGAAATATTTGAATAAGGCTTTACACTACGGAGTGTGTAAATTTAACACTGTCGCGGTGTCTATATAGATCCACAGACTCAATCCTTTCATGGTTGATTGAACACTGTTCATTTAGACTTTCTTTAACAATGGAGAATTTGCCGTGTCGATTCTCTACGAGCAGAGAACATTGGGGGAAAACAAAATCATGATGTTTTGAGTGGAATGGCTATCCAGTCAACACTGCTGCATTGTTTTGATCACATACAATTGTCACACTTAGCTCATTCGGCCTACCTAAATAAGCAAATGGTACAAATGCAATTGCATCTAAATGAGAATTGAACATTTAAAATGATTACGACTGATCAATAGACCATGCAAATTAAAACAATAAACACCAAACATCCCTACCTTAAATTCCTCCAGGATCTTGTAAGTTTTCCCCCTGTATTCACAAAAGTTTTTAACCTCCTTGCATTCAGGACAGCATCCATTGTGCTCCACTTTTGTGCACTTAGGGTGTATCTTGGGGCATTCCGGCTGGTCGCACACTGGCCCATCCTCAGTGCACACGCATGGGCAGTTCGAGTGTCCTGGGAAGAAACGCTCCCCCAGTTTGTAAACGAAGCCACTGTCGTCCACGCAAACTTTCCCCCGGTAATCGTCGAAAATTATGTTGTCGCTGTTGGCAGTTCGCTCTGCCTCGTCCGCGACGTAATCCTCGGGACTGAGGGAGGCTGGTGACAAGGTGGCGTGGAGGACGAGGAGGACAATGCAGGGTGTTGGAAAGAGAGGGCCCATCCTTCGCCGCGGTATTCCTATTGCAGTCAAGGAAAGGGTCGAAGTTGCATTTACTTTGCCCATTCCATTCCCAGTCTGTGCAGCACGAAGGCCAAATTAACATGCTGATGATATCATGCAAATAGAATGGTATATATTCATTTAGAAGTATCCACAGCAACGGACACAATCCCAGAAAAGATTTACAATCTAACACAGCAAATTCTCAAGTGTTAATTCAACACTTAGTGTTAAAATTAACACGGGTCCAGTGTGTTGATCCAGGTGTTAATTTAACACGAACATAATTAATTTAACACTCACTGATGTAAAAGAACCCCTGTGTTGGTGTTAATAACCCGTGTTAAATTAAAACCATGCTCATCTTTATCATATTTCCCAGTATGCTCTATTGCAGGTGGCTTTTTAGAATTGTTTGTTTCAATATCTATGTTTGTGCATGTACATTGATTGGTTAATTAATATTATGCTACTCAAAAATAAATAACAAACGTTTTTCTAATCTAATCCAATCTGTGAGCTGGATTTATTGCACTATAGGCCCGGATTACCGCATTACAATTTACTGCATTTCAATACATTTTGCCATGGTGCAGAGAGAAACATTTGCATTTCTACACTTTTTGTTATGAGGCTAAGAGAAAATGTTGAAGTTTTAAAGCTAATTTCCTACAATTCCACAGTTTTTGCCATGGGGCAGAGAAAAGATATGTTACCCGTTACCGAAATGGTTGTTCCAGTTTAAATGGTTTAGCTCAGGAGTATCAAATACATTTTTCCCTGGGTGCTGCATTTGATTTTCAATGAGGTCCAGAGGGCCCCACTGAAACTGTATGAATGTAAGTCCATTATACTTTATACACAGTTTTGATTTTAGTCATTTTAAATGGGCCGGATTGGACCGTATGTTTGGTCTCCTATCTTAGTCTTCCCAACCCGGGCAGTCTTTCTAAATGCAGGTTGTGGGTGAATAAAGATTCAAAATGTTGAATATCCCCACTCTGGCTGTATTCCAATAGGAATTACACATCACTTTCCAAGCCAGCATAATGTGATTTGCAGGCCTGATGTAGCATGAAAGCCATGAATTTCAGGCCACTGTATTAGGTAAAAATGCAGCCCTCAAAATAAGATCTTATTATAGAAGTGTTTCAGTGTGTTAATTACATCTTATGATAACATATTTGCATAGGATCTCATTTGATGGCCAGGAAATTTTATTTGATGAATGCAACAATCATGTCTCTGTCATTAACAAATACAGTTAAGGTTTGTAGCTTTACAATTCACTGAAAGGCAAGGCACTCTGGGAAATATGCAAATAATGCTTAACACACTGTTAATTTAACACTGAAAAGTGTGGACCCATATAGACAATGGACTAGTGTTGATTTAACACTGAATAATGTTCTGTCTATTATTACATTTCTTACATACATTGCAGAATGTCAGTATTTTAAGTAAGAGAACCCCCCCCCCCATAAAAACAAGATGTGTTTACAATGAAAAAAAGACGAGGTTTTCGGATGAGTTTTACAGTGAATGGGAAGGTGGATACATTGGGCATTATAGACTCACCGCGTTGAAATGTTCGGTTCCACTAGTTGGAGTCAGGATCAACAGAGATCCAAACCCAGTAGAATGGATTAAACACAGGATCCAATAACTTCCAGATTGACCATTGGATTAAACCAACAGGCTCCAGATAAAAATATAATCCCCCTTCAGTTGCTATTGTTGCGCGTAAAAGCAGTTAGAAACGAGACCATTTTCGGTACGGATGACTTCGGAGCAGCGCGAGCGATGTGATATGCACACACAAATCAATCTGATACATGACTCAGACGATCCCGTATTTCCCGTAGATAAAGATAACAATAGGTAGCTGATGTGTGAAAAAGAAGCCTTGAAAAAAAATGGTGCGAAATTATATTGCCTTCTATTTTTGCCAATAGGCTACTCATAGTCGTCCACGGCAGTGAGAGTCATTTCAATCAACTTCCAAATGCTGCAGGTAGATCAAAAACATAATTATGCATTGTAACATACATCCAGCAGCGAGTGCAATTTGAATAATAGACCCAAACTCTGGAAGATACACCTTTTAAGAAGAGAAAAATTAACTAAAAGAAAATAAGTTTAAACCCAGCATCTCCAGTAAAAGTTCAATGTTTAGCCTACTAAAGATATTTTATTTGTCCACACTTTTCCGTGCGCACTCTCCGGGAAGAAGCAGAGAATATGGTAGCCTACCAATCATAGCTTGATTCTCGTTAGTTGAATAAACTGAAGCGAAAAAGCCCCGATTCAAGTCCTCCGCCTATACCGCCAATTTTGTGAAGAGGAGCGTGCAGAACAGCGGCGCTTTACATCGCCCTTGTGAGTGAGAGGGGACGCATTTGACTTCAGGACCACGGACAGTGGCAGAGGGCACAGCGGCAGACAGCGCTATCTTCAGCACTGTCGCTGTTCAGTCGAGCGTCCCGCTGAGCACGCGGAGATTGGAGAGCTTTCCCATCTTGTGTTGCTCCCCAGACCGACAAGGAAAAAGCGGATGGTTTGGCGCAGCGAGATCACCCTTCAAAGAACTTGAAGTGGCATTTTATTATATCGATATCCGCCCAAAATGCACTGAATCAATCGAAATAGATGGATGGGGTTTGCTCTCTTAAATATCACGTGGAGCACTTTTTATTGAAAGCTTCATAAACAGATAGCACAGTTTCTCTGTGCGCAGACGTTATTTATGCTACTGTAGCCTATGAGCTAGATCACACACACTTTACCATTCTTGCAGCAAATAACTGAAATAGACTTAGAGAAAAGATGATGTACAATGTGGCGTTATGTTCATTTCAGAATAGACGACACAGTAATTTCCCAGGATTGAAGATTGGCACAATTCCACATTATACCGTATCTGCTCTACAGAGAACCTACAGAGGTGCAACATTTTCGAGTGGAGGGGAGAAATAAGAAACTACAGAGCTCAGCTCCCAAGGCATTTGCTTGTACAGTACAGGGGTATGGTTCATGTCTATAATGGATAAAACTAAAGCTCTCTTCTCAGGCTGTCCCTGGGGATGTCTGGCTAACATGGTGTAAAATGTCAAGGGTGGATTAATCTCTGAGTGAAAACATACTCATAATACCTCACTTGACAAGTAGCCATGCAGAAACATGTGGCATGTACACTACTGTAGAATGTTGTGTGTATGTGTGTGTGTGTGCGTGTGTGTGTGTGTGTGTGAGAGTACCATGCATCGGTGTGTGTGTGTGTGTGCGTGTGTGTGTGTGTGTGTGTGTGTGTGTGTGTGTGTGTGTGTGTGTGTGTGTGTGTGTGTGTGTGTGTGTGTGTGTGTGTGTGTGTGTGTGTGTGTGTGTGTGTGTGTGTGTGTGTGTGTGTGTGTGTGTGTGTGTGTGAGAGAAAGTATGTGAGTAAGTCCATGTGTGTGTATGTGTGTGAGAGTGCCATGCATCGGTGCGTGTGTGAGAGAGAGAGTACGTGAGTAAGTCAATCTGTGTGTGTACGTATGCTTGCCTGCGTGTGGTATAATGTCTCTGTGTGTACTTAGCCTTGTCTCCGTCCTCTCTGTCAGAGTCAGTGCTATGCTTCTTTAAATGGAGCATAAATAACACCTATCAGAGATAATCAGGATGAATTGTGTCAGAGCCCTGGATGACGTCTTACAGTGATGATTCATTCGCGAACAAACAGCTCTTTTTGACCAGATATCTTTTGGAGAACATAGGGAACCGAATCGAGAGAGAGAGAGAGAGCCGTTCAATTGAGTACCTGATTTGTATACTACTGCTACTGATTTTTGAGCACCAGAAAATGATGATCTATAGAAACATTATAAAAACATTATCTGGAGATGGTAATTCCTCACTGCAGGAACAATAGGTAGTGCGGAGAGAGCCACATTCTGGTCCACGCAAAATTTTGTCAGGCGAAATGTAGTATTTGAACTCAAATTTCATGATCTGACATGATGGTAGGCAACCCTTTAGGCTTTACATTAGAAATGTGCTATTTTTCATTGCTTTTCATCACATTTTAAGCACCACTGGACCAAGAGCCATCTGGGAGCCAAATGAACGCCTCATTTAGGTGAGTTGAGCTAAAAGATCTGGCTCACCGAAAAGACTCGGAATACCCATCACTAATGTCATATCCCTGCTCCTTAGTAATTGAAGCATGATTTCTCACATTTTTAATAGCAACAAGCTGTCTCTCTGCTCCCGACGCAATGTATTCTCTAATTGACTCCTCACGCACCCACAACACTCATCACACAAACATGCACACACACATATATAGGCAGGCACACAGGCACAAAAACATTCACGTACGCTCACACACATGCACACAGCATACACAGGCACAAACTTACAAATGCATGCATGCACACACAGACATGAACACACACAGGTATACAGACACACACAGACTTTGAAAGGTTTCACTATAGCAACATATAGATAGGTCATCCTTCACAGTACTGGAGTATCATAGGCACAGCATGTTCCATAAGACGATCAGCAGCCTCAGAGGATCACACACACACACACACACACACACACACACACACACACACACACACACACACACGCACACGCACACGCACGCACGCACGCATGCACACACACTTTCTGAGCTAAGGCGCTACTGCTGAAATTCTACATGGGTAATTTCTCGTATTGAATGATTAGTGAGATCCAGATGAAGTCCAATGGGAAGCTGTGGCCGCTTGGTGGAATGGGTGTTTGACGCCACCGTGTGTGATGTGACATGCATCTATATTATATTTCAGTTTCAGCTGAAACGTTAACAAGCAAGGACAAGGTTGCACTTGCACTGATGATAAGAACAATTATCTATCCTGAATGTACAGTATGAAATGTGCTGACCCTGTCTCTCACTAAAATACATTGTTGGCAATATTATCATATTCTTCTTCATGCATATTGATGCTATCCCTCATGTCTTCATATTCGTCTACACCCGCAAAGCTTATGGACCTGTGTACCGGACACAGTTTATTAAGCCTAATTCTGATCATAAAAAGTTGAATGGATAATCTCTACTGAAAATCCCTCTTTAGTCTACTGGGAAACCTGCCCTAAGTGTACTTATCAGGGAGTTACCTTACCTTACTTACCTTCTTCGTGCATGTTTGAGTCTGTGTAAGCCTCTGAAGATGTTAACGAGACCGGCTCGTGTGACTTCTGAATGAGAGCTCGCTCCTCATGACAATGGGCAGGGGTGAGATGTGCAGCCACAGTCACAGGCTGTGCCATGCTTAGTTCTTAGCTCTGAATCACATCATCTCCCATCTGACACTACAGTATATGCTTGTCTGGGACCTGGTTGTATGATTGTATGAAGCCTAGAAACACTGATGGTTTCAATCTGGAGAAAAACAATTCAGCACCATAGTAGCCAAGTCACTTTCCTTTTTATTTTTGTTATGTATTTTGTCACATCAATTACAAACATACACATACGAACAACAACTTACAGACACACACGAACTACACATCTCTGACCAGATCCGCATGCTCACACCTCCATCCCTAGAGCCTGCATTATTGTTTGCCACATGGCCTTAAATTGTACCAATTTTTTTTCTCAGTCACCATGCTAATTCCATATTTCAATAACAATTCATTATATTTTCCCATTGTGTTATTGATGGCAGATTAATTGATTTCCAAGTTTTAGTATACGTTTTTTTCAAGATGAATGATGAGAAGAGAATCATCCAGTCAGTTGGGTATCTCACTACACCCCCATATGCCATGTCTTGAAATATGCAGACAGACAAATTTAAAGTAAGATGTAGTAATACTTCTGACAGGCAACATTCTAGCTCCGCCCATAACTTTTGGACTTTATAGCATTCCCAGAAAGCATGGATTATTGAATCATTGTTCGTTTTACACTTAAAATATGACTCTGCTGTTGTACTGTAGAATTTGTGAATTGTATAATAAATTATATATATTAGTTTATACCGGATTAAGCTTACATTTCTGTTCATTCATTAGTTATGCTCCAACTTTCCTTCCATCTTGTGCCAACATCAGTTCTTTTTAAGTCTTGGTTCCAATAGTTAATATTTTCTTATAGGAGATTGTTAGTTGGATATGCTCTTTGCTTGCAAGGTTTTGTATATCTTACCTATCACTTTCCTTTTTAGTTGACCATTGAACAGTTTCCCAGATTTCACATTTAGGGCAGGACTCCAATTGGGAAGGCATCATGGCATCAAGCCAGAACAAGCTGGATCAATTATTTAGTGGCACTGCTGCACACTGGTCCTTATATGGTTTTAAGGTCGGCTAGGTACAGACAACTAACCACTACTACAGCAAGCCTTGGTCCATTAGCCCTTCACTTTGGCTTGTGAAAACCATGCAACGGATCATACTGTTGTTTACAGCCGAGCAGAAACAAGTGAAATAGTACCTAAAATAGCTCCATCTTACAGGTAAGCATTTATTTTCTCACCGCTGACTTTTCCTTTCTCTAGCTACATCCAAATGTGTAATTATGTCCTGCTCCTAAAGCTGCACTTGCTTGACATACTGTAAAAAAACAAAATATGAGAAAATCACAGACGTCAGTATACTGATGTAGGGGTTGATAATTATTTGTTATGGCAAATCAAGTCTGCAATTTTAAAGTGGAAATTACAAACTTTAGAAGCCTTTTTAAACCTTGAATACAGTAACGTTTGCATTTGCTACTGTGCATAAAAATTCTCAACAACAAAATAGTGAACAAATTAAGAGATCTGTAGGAGCGATTCAAATTCAATTAGCTAATGGAAGAAGCAGCATGCATCCTCCTCCTCCTTTTCCATTCCCAGGGCTTCATTCACAAACTGCAACCAGGCAGGGACTGTAACAATGTTATAATGGTTTAGCCATTAGGGTTACATTTATAGACTGCTATCAGATTTTCTCAGTATTATATTCGGTCACGGCTGTTCACGCTGGCCTAATAAACTCAATGCCAGAGTGGCAGTAAAGGCCCGAGGTGAGTTCTGCCTCTACAGCCTTGAGGTATCTATTATGTCAGTCACTGTACAAAGATGTTCTCTTGCATGACATGACAGCCAAAGAGCTGTATGTACAGTTGAAGTCGGAAGTTTACATACACTTAGGTTGGAGTAATTACAACTCATTTTTCAACCACTTCACACATTTCTTGTAAACAAACTATAGTTTTGGCAAGTCGGTTAAGACATCTACCTTGTGCATGACACAAGTCATTTTTTCAACAATTGTTTACAGACAGATTATTTCACTAATAATTCGCTGTATCACAATTCCAGTGGGTCAGAAGTTTACATACACCAAGTTGACTGTGCCTTTAAACAGCTTGGAAAATCCCAGAATAGGCTAATTGACATAATTTGAGTCAATTTGAGGTGTACCTGTGGATGTATTTCAAGGCCTACCTTCAAACTCAGTGCCTCTTTGCTTGACATCATGGGAAAATCAAAAGAAATGAACCGAGACCTCATAAAAAGTTGTAGACCTCCACAAGTCTGGTTCATCCTTGGGTGCAATTTCCAAATGCCTGAAGGTACCACATTTATCTGTACAAACAATAGTACACAAGTATAAACACCATGGGACCACCCAGCCGTCATACCGCTCAAGAGGGAGGCGCGTTCTGTCTCCTAGAGATGAACGTGTAAAAAGTGCAAATCAATCCCAGAACAACAGCAAAGGACCTTGTGAAGATGACGGAGAAAACAGGTACAAAAGTATCAATATCCACAGTAAAACGAGTCCTATATCGACATAACCTGAAAGGCCGCTCAGCAAGGAAGAAACCACTGCTCCAAAACCGCCATAAAAAAGCCAGAATCCGCTTTTGCAACTGCACACGGGGACAAAGATCTTACTTTTTGGAGAAATGTCCTCTTGTCTGATGAAACAAAAATAGAACTGTTTGGCCACCATGACCATCGTTATGTTTGGAGGAAAAAGGGGGAGACTTGCAAGCCGAAGAACACCATCCCAACCGTAAGGCACAGGGGTGCCAGCATCATGTTGTGGAGTTGCTTTGCTGCAGGAGGGACTGGTGCACTTTACAAAATAGATGGCTTCATGAGGCAGGGAAATTTATGTGGATATATTGAAGCAACATCTCAAGACATCAAGTTAAAGCTTGGTCACAAATGGGTCTTCCAAATGGACAATTTGGAAGCATACTTCCAAAGTTGTGGCAAAATGGCTTAAAACCTCTTAAAGAGGCTGCGAATTTTAGCAGCTTTTTGTTAAAAATCGTGCAAAATTTCACCGTCCTGCTAGTCATGCCAGGAATATAGTATATGCATATGATTAGTATGTGTGGATAGAAAACACTCTGAAGTTTATAAAACTGGTTAAATCATGTCTGTGACTATGACAGAACGTGTGGAGGAGGAAAAATCCCAAGGAAAACTGTTCACAAAAAAAAACAAATATATCCTTCCGCCAGTCTCTGTATTGTCTATCGCAAGGGAAAATAGATAGCATCCAGTTTACAGTTCCTACAGCTTCCGCACGATGTCGCCAGTGTTGGGAATTGGGTTGAAGTTAATCCTTGGTCAAATGAGAAATAGGCACTTCCTGTCATCGAGTACACCGGAGGAAGTTATGAAAGGAAGAATATGGACCATGATTTCAAGACTTGCTGCTATTGAATACAGATCGCCCCGTGATCAATTTGATCGATTATTAACGTTTACTAATACCTAAAGTTGGATTACAAAAGTAGTTTGAAGTGTTTTGTCAAAGTTTATCTGCAACTTTTTTAATAAAAAAAAATTACGTTGCGTTTTGAAACAGAGTTTTTTCCCGGATCTGACGGTGTTCATAAATGGACATTTTGGGTATACATGGACCGATTTAATCGAAAAAAAAGACCCAATTGTGATGTTTATGGGACATATAGGAGTGCCAACAAATAAGCTCGTCAAAGGTAATGTATGTTTTATATTTTATTTCTGCGTTTTGTGTAGCGCCGGCTACGCTAGTTATTTTGTTTACGTCCCCTTTGGGTATTTCGGGGGTTGCATGCTATCAGATAATAGCTTCTCATGCTTTCGCCGAAAAGCATTTTAAAAATCTGACATGTTGGCTAGATTCACAACGAGTGTAGCTTTAATTGAGTACCCTGCATGTGTGTTTTAATGAAAGTTTGAGTTGTATCGAGTACTATTAGTTGGCACTCTGAAATTTCCGCTGATTTTGATCCCTGTACAGGGACCGCAGCCATAACAGCAAAGCAAAGTCCAAGTATTGGAGAGGCCATCACAAAGCCCTGATCTCAATCCTATAGAACATTTGTGGGCAGAACTGAAGAAGCGTGTGCGAGCAAGGAGGCCTATAAACCTGACTCAGTTACACCAGCTCTGTCAGGAGGAATGGGCCAAAATTCACCCAACTTATTGTGGGAAGCTTGAGGAAGGCCACCAAAAATGTATCACCCGTGATACAAGTCAGTACGTGATTGGCTGTTATAGACCCCCCTCTGCTCTCGGTGATGCATTTTCTTCTCTGATGCACCTTATGTTTACAGCGAAATGATCTTGATTGGTGATCTCAACTGGTGTTGGTTAAAGCCGGTGTGTGAAAGATTTTAAAATGTATTATAATTCTATGAATCTTACCCAGTTGATTAACTCACCCACCCACCCAACTCTCAAATGTCCAGAGAAATCTACCTTGATTGATTTGATATTGACAAATGTTCCACACAAATATTCTGCGGTTGGTGTTTTCTGTAATGATTTAAGTGACCATTGTGCTGTTGTTGCTGGTAGAAATAAGGTTCCTAAGACAAACCCACGCTTTATTCGTAAGAGAAATGTTAAGAGTTTTAATGAGCAGGCTTTCTTTCATGATTTGTTTTATTTTGACTGATGCAAGATTGAGCTTATTCCTGATGTGTAAACTGCCTGGAAATGATTTCATTATGCTTTTCCCCCCAAAATGTCAACACTGATAACCTGAATGACCCTAGACAGTTTTGGAAGACGATTAAGTCTATGTCTGGTAAAAGTCATGTTTATGAATTACCGTTATGTGTATTGAAGGACTGTTGCTGTATATGACAAAACTGAAATGCTGAATTGTTTCAATGAGCACTTTGCATCATCTGGTAGGCTGTTTGATTCAGTATCCTCTGTCTCTGTCAACTTTGTGTGGATGAACTGTTGAGAGCTGGTCAAACTTTTAGCTTTTTGACATTCTCAGTGCAGGAGGTATATAAAGCTCTGACATCCTTAGATCAGAGAAAGCCTGCAGGTTCTGATCTTCTTGATCCCTGCTTTTTAAACTAGCAGCTGATTTCATAGCTGAACAACTTACATATCTGTTCAATCAATCCCCGGAATGTAATGAAATTCCAAAGATCTAGAAATCAGCATTTGTCCTACCACTATGAAAAGGGGAGATCCAACTCTTTAAAATAATTATTGGCCAATCTCAAAGCTGTCACCCATTGCAAAAATACTTGAGAACTTTGCTAGTAAAAAGCTACAATAATTTTTATATACTAACTATTTTATCTATATACCAATCGGGCTTTCAGGAAGAAGCATAGCACAATTACAGCAGCCATGAATGTTTTAAATGATATCACTGAAGCGCTTGACAAAAACAGCAGTGTCTCACTTTTTATTGGTCTCTCTAAGGCTTTTGATACAGTTGATCATCCTCTACTGAGGCAGAGATTGTTGAGCGTAGGTCTTTTGGAGCTTGCAGTTGCATGGTTTGCTAACTATCTATCTGATAGCAGTCAATTTGATGGGCTCATGTCTGCTAAATTGTCTATCTGTAATGGTGTGCCCCAGGACTCTGTTCTTGGTCCCCTTATTTAGTGTTTATAAAAATAATTTTGACAAAAATGTGCAAAATATGCTGATGATACTGTTATTTATTATTGTGCCTCGTCTCACAAAAGCTTTCCAGAACTTGCAAACTGCTTTTTATACTGTTCAACATACCTTGTGTCAATTGAAGCTTATCCTCAATGCTGACAAAACTACACTAATAGTGTTTTCTAAAGCAAGAAATAGACCTCTGAACCTTTCACCTATTATTACCTGTCAGGGTAATGAGATTGAGGTTGTAACCGCACATAAACATTTTAATTGATGACAGGCTCTCTTTAAAATTGCATATACAAAAAAATGGAAGCTGAAGATTTTATTTTAGGAATTTTTCTTTTGAAGCCAGAAGGAGGCAAGTATCAGCTACATTAATACCTATACTAAACTATGGTGACATTTGATATATGAATGCTTCTGCTCAGTGTTTAAGATCAATTGACACCCTTTACCATGGAGCATTGCGATTTATTTTAAACTGCAAAAACCTTACGCACTGCACTTTATATACCAGGGTTGGCTGACCTTCTCCAAGTCACTCGCAAGCTCAGTCTCTGCTATACTTTTATTTACAAAGCCATTTTTGTCACGTTCTGATCTTAGTTCCTTTGTTTTGTCTTTTGTTTTAGTATGGTCAGGGCGTGAGTTGGGTGGGTTGTCTATGTTAGTTTGTCTATGATTTTCTATTTCTGTGTTTGGCCTGGTATGGTTCTCAATCAGAGGCAGCTGTCAATCGTTGTCCCTGATTGAGAACCATATTTAGGTTGCCTGTTTTCAATTTTGTTTTGTGGGTGGTTGTTTCCTGTTTAGTGTTTTTGTTTCACCTTTCAGGACTGTTTGTTTGTCGTGTTTGTTGTTTTGTCTAATGTTGCATATTTCATTAAATAATATGAACACTTACCACGCTGCATCTTGGTCCTCCTCTCCTTCCCCAGATGACAAGCGTTACAATTTTGCGTTTATTACCATTTTTATTTGGCATTTTTATTCTTCAGAAATGTGGTGGGTACTCTCTTCGTCTGCAAGACTTGATCCTTCTAACTGTTACAAATGGCCAAACTGAATTTGGAAGAATGGCTTTTATGTACTCTGCACCATCGGCTTGGAACACTTTACAAAATACTTAAACTGGAAGAACTTGTCCTTATTGGTGTTTTTAAATCATTGATGAAGGATTTTGAGACTGATTCCTTGACCTGAAATGTTTTAATTTACTGTTATGATTTCGTACTCCTGTGATTTCTATGGTTTTTACTAGATTACTTGTAGTTTTTCATGTTGAGTGTCTGTACTTGTGTAATGAATTGGTGCTGCCTATTTTGGCCAGGATGCTATTGAAGAAGAGATTTCAAATCTCAATCCTGTTTAAATAAAGGTTAAATATAAATAAAATAACAATTTGATGTCAATCCATTTCGAAGGATGTTGGGAGATGACATAGAAACCGGCATCTAGGGGCAAGAGTGAGCTCTGTTACCTTCAAGTAGGTTTTGTTTTGCTAGGCTGTTGTAGATGGGTTTAAGCATCTGCCTCTAATTCAAATGGTTGCATGTTCAAATCCAGCGATGAAAAAGTAATTTTTGTTTTAAGCCTTTCCCATGCCTCTACCCTTACCTTAACCATTCAAAGTTAATACCTAAACTTAATTAATCATTTTTATTTCATGCCTGAATCAAACCCTAACCTTAATTAAAAATGAAGAATTAATGCCTAAACTTAATTAATTTGGAATATCTAAAAATGTGACATTCCAGTATAGTAGACTGTGTCGTATCCTTCCCTTCCAGTATAGTAGACTGTGTCTTATCCTTCCCTTCTAGTATAGTAGACTGTGTCATATCCTTCCCTTCCAGTATAGTAGACTGTGTATTATCCTTCCCTTCTAGTATAGTAGACTGTGTCATTATCCTTCCCTTCCAGTACAGTAGACTGTGTCATATCCTTCCCTTCCAGTATAGTAGACTGTGTCATATCCTTCCCTTCCAGTATAGTAGACTGTGTCATATCCTTCCTTTCTAGTATAGTAGACTGTGTCATATCTTTCCCTTCCAGTATAGCAGACTGGTCATATTACCTTCCCTTCCAGTATAGTAGACTGGTCATATTACCTTCCCTTCCAGTATAGTAGACTGGTCATAATACCTTCCATTCCAGTATAGTAGACTGTGTCATTATCCTTCCCTTCCAGTATAGTAGACTGTGTCATATCCTTTCATTCTAGTATAGGAGACTGTGTCATATCCTCCCCTTCCAGTATAGTTGACTGTGTCATTATCCTTCCCTTCCAGTATAGTAGACTCTCTCATTATCATTCCCTTCCAGTACAGTAGACTGTGTCATATCTGTCCCTTCCAGTACAGTAGACTGTCATGTTACCTTCCCTTCCAGTATAGTATACAGTGTCATATCCTTCCCTTCCAGTATAGTAGACTGTGTCATATCCTTCCCTTCCAGTATAGTAGACTGTGTCATATCCTTCCCTTCCAGTATAGTAGACTGTGTCATATCCTTCCTTCCAGTATAGTAGACTGTGTCATATCCTTCCCTTCCATATAGTAGACTGTGTCTTCCTTCCCTTCCAGTATAGTAGACTGTGTCATATCCTTCCCTTCCAGTATAGTAGACTGTGTCATTATCCTTCCCTTCTATATTAGACTGTGTCTTCCCTTCCAGTATAGTAGACTGGTCATTTACCTTCCCTTCCAGTATAGTAGACTGTGTCATATCCTTCCATTCCAGTATCTGTGTCAGTGTAGTAGACAGGTCATATTACCTTCCCTTCCAGTATAGTAGACTGGTCATATTACTTTCCCTTCCAGTATAGTAGACTGGTCATATCCTTCCCTTCCAGTATAGTAGACTGTGTCATTATCCATCCCTTCTAGTACAGTAGACTGTGTCATATCCTTCCCTTCCAGTGTAGTAGACTGGTCATATTACCTTCCCTCCCAGTATAGTAGACTGGTCATATTACCTTCCATTCCAGTATAGTAGACTGGTCATATTACCTTCCCTTCCAGTATAGTAGACTGTGTCATATCCTTCCCTTCCAGTATAGTAGACTGTGTCATTTTCCTTCTCTTCCAGTATAGTATACAGTGTCATATCCTTCACTTCCAGTGTAAAAGACTGTGTCATTATCCTTCCCTTCCAGTATAGTAGACTGGTCATATTACCTTCCCTTCCAGTATAGTAGACTGGTCATATTACCTTCCCTTCCACTATAGTAGACTGTTTCATTTTCCTTCTCTTCCAGTATAGTATACAGTGTCATACCCTCACTTCCAGTAGAGCAGACTGTGTCATATCCTTTCATTCTAGTATAGGAGACTGTGTCATATCCTCCCCTTCCAGTATAGTTGACTGTGTCATTATCCTTCCCTTCCAGTATAGTAGACTCTCTCATTATCATTCCCTTCCAGTACAGTAGACTGTCATGTTACCTTCCCTTCCAGTATAGTATACAGTGTCATATCCTTCCCTTCCAGTATAGTAGACTGTGTCTTATCCTTCCCTTCCAGTATAGTAGACTGTGTCTTATCCTTCCCTTCCAGTATAGTAGACTGTGTCTTATCCTTCCCTTCTAGTATAGTAGACTGTGTCATTATCCTTCCCTTCTAGTACAGTAGACTGTGTCATATCCTTCCCTTCCAGTGTAGTAGACTGGTAATATTACCTTCCCTCCCAGTATAGTAGACTGGTCATATTACCTTCCATTCCAGTATAGTAGTCTGTGTCATATCCTTCCCTTCCAGTGTAGTAGACGGGTCATATTACCTTCCCTTCCAGTATAGTAGACTGGTCATATTACTTTCCCTTCCAGTATAGTAGACTGGTCATATCCTTCCCTTCCAGTATAGTAGACTGTGTCATTATCCTTCCCTTCTAGTACAGTAGACTGTGTCATATCCTTCCCTTCCAGTGTAGTAGACTGGTCATATTACCTTCCCTCCCAGTATAGTAGACTGGTCATATTACAATCCATTCCAGTATAGTAGACTGGTCATATTACCTTCCCTTCCAGTATAGTAGACTGGTCATAATACCTTCCATTCCAGTATAGTAGACTGTGTCATTATCCTTCCCTTCCAGTATAGTAGACTGTGTCATTATCCTTCCCTTCCAGTATAGTAGACTGTGTCATATCCTTCCCTTCCAGTATAGTAGACTGGTCATATTACCTTCCCTTCCAGTATAGTAGACTGGTCATATTACCTTCCCTTCCAGTATAGTAGACTGGTCATAATACCTTCCATTCCAGTATAGTAGACTGTGTCATTATCCTTCCCTTCCAGTATAGTAGACTGTGTCATTATCCTTCCCTTCCAGTATAGTAGACTGTGTCATATCCTTCCCTTCCAGTGTAGTAGACTGGTCATATTCCTTCCCTCCCAGTATAGTAGACTGTGTCATATCCTTCCATTCCAGTATAGTAGACTGGTCATATTACCTTCCCTTCCAGTATAGTAGACTGGTCATATTACCTTCCCTTCCAGTATAGTAGACTGGTCATATTACCTTCCCTTCCACTATAGTAGACTGTGTCATTTTCCTTCTCTTCCAGTATAGTATACAGTGTCATATCCTTCCCTTCCAGTGTGATAGACTGTGTCATTTCCTTCCTTCCAGTACAGTAGGCTGTGTCATTATCCTTCCCTTCCAGTATAGTAGACTCTCTCATTATCCTTCCCTTCCAGTATAGTAGACAGTGTCATATCCTCACTTCCAGTAGAGCAGACTGTGTCATTTCCTTCCCTTCTAGTACAGTAGACTGTGTCATATCCTCCCCTTCCAGTATAGTTGACTGTGTCATTATCCTTCCCTTCCAGTATAGTAGACTCTCTCATTATCATTCCCTTCCAGTACAGTAGACTGTTTCATATCTGTCCCTTCCAGTACAGTAGACTGTCATGTTACCTTCCCTTCCAGTATAGTATACAGTGTCATATCCTTCCCTTCCAGTATAGTAGACTGTGTCATTATCCTTCCATTCTAGTACAGTAGACTGTGTCATATCCTTCCCTTCCAGTGTAGTAGACTGGTCATATTACCTTCCCTCCCAGTATAGTAGACTGGTCATATTACCTTCCATTCCAGTATAGTAGACTGGTCATATTACCTTCCCTTCCAGTATAGTAGACTGGTCATATTACCTTCCCTTCCACTATAGTAGACTGAGTCATATTTTTCCCTTCTAGTATAGTAGACTGTGTCATATCCTTCCCTTCCAGTGTAGTAGACTGGTCATATTACCTCCCCTCCCAGTATAGTAGACTGGTCATATTACCTTTCATTCCAGTATAGTAGACTGTGTCATATCCTTCCCTTCCAGTGTAGTAGACTGGTCATATTACCTTCCCTTCCAGTATAGTAGACTGGTCATATTACCTTCCCTTCCAGTATAGTAGACTGTGTCATATCCTTCCCTTCCATTAAAGTAGACTGGTCATATTACCTTCCCTTCCAGTATAGTGGACTGGCCATATTACCTTCCCTTCCAGTACAGTAGATAGTGTCATATTACCTTTCTTTCCATTACAGTAGACTGTGTCATTATCCTTCCCTTCCAGTACAGTAGACTGTGTCATAGTTTTGCCTTCATACTCTTGCCAATAGGCTGTCATTCTTGACGTCGTTGTAATCTTTCCTTGGACTTCAATTGATCATAGCATAATTTCACCGTGACAAATCTACTCCTTGGCAGAGCTGCTGGAACCCCCTTGCTGTTAAGAAAAGCTGAGCAAAAATAAATGAATCTCTCTATAGATTATCCAAATATTTCAGATAAAAAAATGCTTCTGTCAATTAAGCAACCTCATTATGGTAAATATATCAATGTCAAATCAAATCAAAGTGTATTTGTCACGTACGCTGAATAGCTTACAGCGAAATGCTTACTTACAGGCCCTAACCAACAGTGCAATCTTTAAGTAAAGAATAGGTATTAGGTGAACAATAGATAAGGAAATAAAAAGCAACAGTAAAAAGACAGTGAATAATAACAGTAGCGAGACTATATACAGTAGCGAGGCTATATACAGTAGAGGAGGCTATATACAGTAGAGGAGGCTATATACAGTAGCGAGGCTATATACAGTAGAGGAGGCTATATACAGTAGCGAGGCTATATACAGTAGAGGAGGCTATATACAGTAGCGAGGCTATATACAGTAGAGGAGGCTATATACAGTAGCGAGGCTATAACAGTACATACAGCTACATACAGACACCGGTTAGTCTTGCTAATTGAGGTAGTATGTACATGTAGATATGATTAAAGTGACTATGCATATATGATAAACAGAGAATAGCAGCAGCGTAAAAGTCCTGTTGGACATGGACACACACACACACACACACACACACACACACACACACACACACACACACACACACACACACACACACACACACACACACACACACACACACACACACACAATGCAAATAGTCCGGGTAGCCATTTGATTACCTGTTCAGGAGTCTTATGGCTTGGGGAAAAAATCTGTTGAGAAGCCTTTTGGTCCTAGACATGGCGCTCCGGTACCGCTTGCCATGCGGTAGTAGAGAGAACAGTCTATGACTGGGGTGGCTGGGGTCTTTGAAAACTTTTAGGGTCTTCCTCTGACACTGCCTGGTGTTGAGGTCTTGGCTGGCAGGAACCGAGCCGTTGTCATACCAGGCAGTGATGCAACCAGTCAGGATGCTCTCGATGGTGCAGCTGTAAAACCTTTTGAGTATTTGAGGACCCATGCAAAATATTTTTTGTTTCCTGCGGGGGAATAGGCTTGTCGTGCCGTCTTCATGACTGTCTTGGTGTGTTTGGACCATTCTTGTTTGTTGGTGATGTGGACACCAAGGAACTTGAAGCTCTCAACCTGCTCCACTACAGCCCCATCGATGAGAATGGGGGTGTGCTCGGTCCTCCTTTTCCCATAGTCCACAATCATCTCCTTAGTCTTGGTTACGTTGAGGGATAGGTTGTTATTCTGGCACCATCCGGCCAGGTCTCTGACCTCCTCCTGATAGTTTGTCTTGTCGTTGTTGGTGATCAGGACTACCACTGTTGTGTTGTCTGCAAACTTAATGGTGTTGGAGTCGTGCCTGGCCACGCAGTTGTGGGTGAACAGGGAGTACAGGAGGGGACTGAGCACGCTCCAGTGTTGAGGATCAACGTGGCAGATTGGTTTCTAAATACCCTCACCACCTGGGGGTGGCCCGTCAGGAAGTCCAGGATACAGTTGCAGAGGGAGGTGTTTAGTCCCAGGATCCTTAGCTTAGTGATGAGCTTTGAGGGTACTATGATGTTGAACACTGTAGTTCATGAATAGCATTCTCATGTAGGTGTTCCTTTTGTCCAGGTGGGAAAGGGCACGGTGGAGCGCAATAGAGATTGTATCATCTTTGGATCTGTTTGGGCGTTAAGCAAATTGGAGTGGATTTAGGGTTTCTGGGATAATGGTGTTGATTTGAGCCCTTACCAGCATTTCAAAACACTTCATGGCTACGGACGTGAGTGCTACGGGTCTGTAGACATTTAGGCAGGTTGCCTTAGCGTTCTTGGGCACAGGGACTATGGTGGTCTTCTTGAAACATGTTGGTATTACAGACTCAATTAGGGACATGTTGAAAATATCAGTGAAGACACCTGCCAGTTGGTCAGCACATGCCCGGAGCACATGTCCTGGTAATCTGTCTGGCCCTGCGGCCTTGTGAATGTTGACCTGTTTAAAGATCTTCCTCGCATCGGCTACGGAGAGCGTTATCACACAGTCGTCCGAAACAGCTGATGCTCTCATGCATGCTTCAGTGTTGCTTGCCTCGAAGCGAGCATAGAAAAGATTTATCTGGTCTGGTAGGATTGTGTCACTGGGCAGCTCACGGCTGTGCTTCCCTTTGTAGTCTGTAATATTTTGCAATCCCTGCCACATAAGACGAGCGTCAGAGCCGGTGTAGTACGATTCAATCTTTGCCCTGTATTGGCGCTTTGCCTGTTTGATTTGATGGTTCGACCGTGTGCATAGCATGATTTCTTATAAGCTTCCGGGTTAAGGTCCCGCACCTTGACAGTGGCAGCTCTACCCTTTAGCTCAGTGTGAATGTTGCCTGTAATCCATGGCTTCTGGTTGGGGTATGTACGTTCAGTCACTGTGGGGACGACGTCCTCGATGTACTTATTGATAAAGCCAGGAACTGATGTGATGTACTCCTCAATGCAATCGGAAGAATCCCGGAACATGTTCCAGTTTGTGATAGCAAAACAGTCCTGTAGTTTAGCATCTGCTTCATCATACCACTTTTTATAGACCGAGTCACTGGTGCTTCCTGCTTTAATTTTTGCTTGTTAGCAGGAATCAGGAGGATAGAATTGTGGTCAGATTTACCAAATGGAGGGCGAGGGAGAGCTTTGTACGTGTCTCTGTATGTGGAGTATAGGTGATCTAGAATTATTTTCCTTCTGTTTGCGCATTTAACATGTTGATAGAAATGAGTTAATACTGATTTAAGTTTCCCTGCATTAAAGTCTCCGGCAACTAGGAGCGCCACCTCTGGGTGAGCAGTTTCCTGATTGCTTATTTCCTTATACAGCTGACTGAGTGCAGTCTTAGTGCCAGCGTCCATCTGTGGTGGTAAATAAAATAATGTGTACACATTATTAATGCATTTTATTTCTTTATTTAACCAGGTAAGTTGACTGAGAACACATTCTCATTTGCAGCAACGACCTGGGGAATAGTTACAGGGGAGAGGAGGGGGATGAATGAGCCAATTGTAAACTGGGGATTATTTGGTGACCGTGATGGTTTGATGGTCAGATTTGGAATTTAGCCAGGACACCAGGGTTAACACCCCTACTCTTACGATAAGTGCCATGGGATCTTTAATGACTGCAGAGAGTCAGGACACCCATTTAACGTCCCAGCCGAAAAATGGCACCCGACACAGGGCAGTGTCCCCAATCACTGCCCTGGGGCATTGGGATATTTTTTAGACCAGAGGAAAGAGTGCCTCCTACTGGCCCTCAAACACCACTTCCAGCAGCATCTGGTCTCCTTTCCAGGGACTGACCAGGACAAACCCTGCTTCGCTGCAGAAGCAATGCATGGAATTAACCCAACTGTTCAATAACTTAGCGTACAATGTCTTGTCATGTCTTTATGCTGCATAGTAATGCAATTGATTATCATTATTGTATTCAGTAAATGACGAGTGTACTTTGTGATAAGTGACTTTAATTTCAATATTACTGCAATCATATAGACCTGGCCATTTATTAATGATCATATATGGAAGATATTCCATTTGAATAAATTAAACAATCATGGATGGCTCTGAATTAGAAGAGTAACTCAACCTAACCCCTGTCTCCCATAGCTTGCTACATTAAAACAACCCATCCTCTCTCCCCCCTATCCATTTTCCTATGGTCCTGCTGTAGCAGACATATTAAATGGGAGACTGAGTCAGCAATTAAAGAGCTGCTCTCTAGCAAGAGGGGACGTGGCATGGCATGGTATAGTCTGCTTCCCAAATAGCACCCTATTCCCTACATACTGCACTGGTCAAAAGCTGTGCACTATATAGGGAATAGGGTGCCATCTGGGACACAGCCAGAGAATGAACAGGATTTGGGATGACTCAGCTCCAGTGTAGTCAGTGTGTGTGTGTGTGTGTGTGTGTGTGTGTGTGTGTGTGTGTGTGTGTGTGTGTGTGTGTGTGTGTGTGTGTGTGTGTGTGTGTGTGTGTGTGTGTGTGTGTGTGTGTGTGTGTGTGTGTGTGCGTGCGTGCGTGCGTGCGTGCGTGCGTGTGTGTGTGTGTGGAGACGTGTTTAACTATTAAACAAACATTTGACCAAATGCGGACATTTTGTTTGTCCCCACAAGGTTTTAAATGCAATTTAGGGTTAAGGTTAGAATTTAGTTTGGGGTTAGAGATAGGAGCTAAGATTAGGTTTAGAGATAGGGTTAGAAGCTTGGGTTAGGTTTAGGGTTAGGGTTAAGGTTAGGTTTAGAGGTTAGCGAAAATAGGATTTTGAGTGGCACTGAATTGTGTGTCCCCATGAGGTAAGTTATACAATAATGTGTGTGTGTGTGTGTGTGTGTGTGTGTGTGTGTGTGTGTGTGTGTGTGTGTGTGTGTGTGTGTGTGTGTGTGTGTGTGTGTGTGGGAGTGGAGGGAGGGAGGGAGGGAGTGTGTGTAGGTGTGCTCAGCTGTAGGGGATCAGAGCCTCCCTCTCTTTAATACTTATTAGTCAGACTAAACTATGTGTAACGGCCCCCTGTGGGTGATGGCATTTCCAACTGAGTTGGGCTAGGAGCTCTTATTCCTTCTGCCTCCTTATATCCCAAAGAGCTGTTTAAATCCTTTGTTTTTCTCTGTTTGTTCCTTACCTCCCTCCTTCTCGCAAAGAGTTGTGGCAGTCCTCTGTTTGCTTTGCTCTTTTTTGTTCCTCTGTTTGCTCTTTTCGTTCTCCTCCTTTCTCGCAAAGAGTTGTGGCAGTCCTCTGTTTGCTCTTTTCGTTCCGTAACTCCCTCATTCTCGCAAAGAGTTGTGGCTCCTCTTTTGCTCTTTTCGCAAAGAAAGAGTTGTGGCAGTCCTCTGTTTGCTCTTTTCGTTCCGTAACTCCCTCCTTCTCGCAAAGAGTTGTGGCAGTCCTCTGTTTGCTATTTTCGTTTCGTAACTCCCTCCTTCTCACAAAGAGTTGTGGCAGTCCTCTGTTTGCTCTTTTCGTTCCGTAACTCCCTCCTTCTCGCAAAGAGTTGTGGCAGTCCTCTGTTTGCTCTTTTCGTTCCGTAACTCCCTCCTTCTCGCAAAGAGTTGTGGCAGTCCTCTGTTTGCTCTTTTCGTTTCGTAACTCCCTCCTTCTCGCAAAGAGCTGTGGTAATCCTCGGGATTTGCTCTGTTCGTTCCGTATCCTCTCTCCTTCTCCCAAAGAGCTGTGGCTAGTAATCTTCGGCTCTGCTCCATCTCTGAAGATTGATGCACTGCTCCATCAGACCTGGCTTCAAATGCTGCTTGAAAAAGTGTAAAATACAGCTGTGCTTAATGTAGCCTGCCTCGCACAAGGCAGAGTACAAACCATAACCATCTAAAACTCCAGTTAGGCTAAAGCAAATGCTAAAAGTACAGTATTTGAAAGATTTCAAAGCCACTGAACAAAAATATAAATGCAACATGTAAAGTGTTGGTCCCATGTTTCATAAGCTGAAATAAAAGATCACAGAAATGTTCCATATGCACAATAAGCTTATTTCTGTGCACAAATGTGTTTACATCCCTATTCGTGAACATTTCTGGTTTGCAAAGATAATCCATCCACCCGACAAGTGTGGCATATCAAGAAGTTGATTAAACAGCATGATCACTACACAGGTGCACATTGTGCCGGTGACAATAAAAGGGCACTCTAAAATGTGCAGTTTTGTCACACAACACAATGCCACAGATGTCTCAAGTGTGCAATTGGCATGTTGACTGCAGGAATGTCCACCAGAGCTGTTGCCAGAGACGTTAATGTACATTTTTCTAACATAAGGCGCCTTCAATGTCGTTTTAGAGAATTTGGCAGTACGCCCAACAGGCCTCACAACTGCAGACCACATATAACCTGCCAACTCAGGACCTCCACATCAGGCTTCTTCCCCTGCGGGATCATCTGAGTCCAGCCACTGGACAGTTGGTGAAACGGTGGGTTTGCACAACTGAAGCATTTCTGCACAAACTGTCAGAAACTGTCTCAGGGAAGCTTATCTGTGTCCTCACCAGGGTCTTGACCTGACTACAGTTCAACGTTGTAACTTACATCAGTGGGCAAATGCTCACCTTCGATGGCCACTGGCACCCTGGAGAAGTGTGCTCTTCACGAATGAATGTCGGTTTCATCTGTACCGGCAGATAGCTTATGTGACGTCGTGTGTGTGAGCGGTTTGCCTATGTCAACGTTGTGAACAGAGTGCCCCATGGTTGCAGTGGGGTTATGTTATGGGCAGGTATAAGCTACGGACAATTAACACAATTGCATTTTCTCGATGGCAATTTGAATGCACAGAGATGCCGTTACGAGATCCTGAGGCCCATTGTCGTGCCATTCATCCACCGCCATCAGCTCATGTTTCAGAATGATAATGCACAGCCCCATATCGCAAGGATCTGTATACAATTCCTGGAAGCTAAAGATGTCCCATTTATGGCCTGCATACTCACCAGACATGTCACCCATTGAGCATGTTTGGGATGCTCTGGATTAACGTGCATGACAGCATGTTCCAGTTCCCGCCAATATCCAGCAACTTCACACTGCCATTGAAGAGAAGTGGGACAACATTCAACAGCCTGATCAACTCTATGCGAAGGAGATGAGGCAAATAATGGTCACACTAGATACTCACTGGTTTTCTCATCCACGACCCCTACCTTTTTCTATGTTACCAACAGATCCATATCTGTATTGATTTTAACAAGGCTAATCTGAAAACAAGGCTCCCTAAATGTTATCAGCATATCGAATGTGCGACCCGGGCTGGGGAAATTCTGTATCATTGTTACTCTAACTTCCGCGATGCATACGAAGCCATCCCTCACCCTCCATATCTGACCATGACTCCATTTTGTTGCTCCCAGCTTATAGACAGAAACTAAAACAGGAAACACCCGTGCTCAGGTCTGTTCAACGCTGGTCCGACTAATCTGATTCCACGCTTAAAGATTGCTTTGATCACGTGCACTGGGATATGTTCCGGATAGCGTTGAACAACAACATTGATGTATACGCTGATTTCGTGAGCAGTGTTTATTAGCAAGTGCATCGGTGATGTTGCACCAACAGCAACTATTAAAACCTTCCCCAACCAGAAACCGTCTATTGATGGCAGCATTCGCGCAAAACTGAAAGTGCAAACCACTGCTTTTAATCAGGGCAAGGCGACCGGAAACATGACCGAATAAAAACAGTGTAGCTATTCCCTCCGCAAGGCAAACAAACAAGCCATGTCAGTATAGAGACAAAGTAGAGTCACAATTCAAAGGCTCAGACACGAGACGAATGTGGCAAGGTCTACAGTCAACCACGGACTACAAAAAGAAAACCAGCCCCTTCGCGGACCCCGATGTCTTCCTCCCAGACAAACTAAACAACTTTTTTGCTCGCTTTGAGGTCAATGCAGTGCCACTGACACGGCCCGCTACCAAAACCTGCATACTCTCCTTCAACGCAGCCAACGTGAGTAAAACATTTAAACGTGTTAACCCTCGCAAGGCTGCTGGCCCTTCCGTCATCATGAAGTGCTTTGAGAGACTAAAGGATCATATCACCTCTACCCTACCTGACACCCTAGACTCACTTCAATTTGCTTACCACCCCAATAGGTCCACAAACAACGCAATCACAATCACACTGCATACTACCCTAACCCATCTGGACAAGAGGAATACCTATGTAAGAATGCTGTTCATTGACTACAGCTCAGCATTTAATGCCATAGTACCCTCCAAACTTGTCATTGTGCTCGAGACCCTGGGTCTCAACTCCGCCCTGTGCAACTGGGTCCTGGACTTTCTGACGGGCCGCCCCCAGGTGGTGAGGGTAGGTAATAACATCTCCACCCTGCTGATCCTCAATACTGGGGCCACACAAGGGTGCGTTCTCAGCCCTCTCCTGTACACCCTGTTCACCCATGCCTCCAACTCAATCATCAAGTTTGCAGACGACACAACAGTGGTAGGCTTGATTACCAACAACAACGAGATGGCCTACAAGGAGGAGGTGAGGGCCCTCGGAGTGTGGTGTCAGGAAAATAAACTCTCACTCAATGTCAACAAAACAAAGGAGATGCTCGTGGACTTCAGGAAACAGCAGAGGGAGCACCCCCCTAACCACATTGACGGGACAGTAGTGGAGAAGGTGGAAAGTTTCAAGTTCCTCGGCATACACATCACGGACAAACTGAAATGGTCCACCCATACAGACAGCCGGGTGAAGAAGGCGCAACAGCGCCTCTTCAAACTCAGGAGGCTGAAGAAATTTGTCTTGTCACCAAAAACACTCACAAACTTTTACAGACGCACAAACGAGAGCATCCTGTCAGGCTGCATCCCCGCCTGGTACAGAAACTGCTCCGCACACAACCGTAAGGCTCTCCAGAGAGTAGTGAGGTCTGCACAACGCACCACTGGGTGCAAACTACCTGCCCTCCAAGACACCTACACCACCCGATGTCACAGGAAGGTCATAAGGATAATCAATGACAACAACCACCGAGCCACTGACTGTTCACCCCGCTATCGTCCAGAAGGCGATGTCAGTACAGGTGCATCAAAGCTGGGACCGAGAGACTGAAAAACAGCTTCTATCTCAAGGCCATCAGACTGTTCAACAGCCATTTAACATTTACATTTACATTTAAGTCATTTGGCAGACGCTCTTATCCAGAGCGACTTACAAATTGGTGAATTCACCTTATGACATCCAGTGGAACAGCCACTTTACAATAGTGCATCTAAATCATTTAAGGGGGGTGAGAAGGATTACTTTATCCTATCCTAGGTATTCCTTAAAGAGGTGGGGTTTCAGGTGTCTCCGGAAGGTGGTGATTGACTCCGCTGTCCTGGCGTCGTGAGGGAGTTTGTTCCACCATTGGGGGGCCAGAGCAGCGAACAGTTTTGACTGGGCTGAGCGGGAACTGTACTTCCTCAGTGGTTGGGAGGCGAGCAGGCCAGAGGTGGATGAACGCAGTGCCCTTGTTTGGGTGTAGGGCCTGATCAGAGTCTGGAGGTACTGCGGTGCCGTTCCCCTCACAGCTCCGTAGGCAAGCACCATGGTCTTGTAGCGGATGCGAGCTTCAACTGGAAGCCAGTGGAGAGAGCGGAGGAGCGGGGTGACGTGAGAGAACTTGGGAAGGTTGAACACCAGACGGGCTGCGGCGTTCTGGATGAGTTGTAGGGGTTTAATGGCACAGGCAGGGATCCCAGCCAACAGCGAGTTGCAGTAATCCAGACGGGAGATGACAAGTGCCTGGATTAGGACCTGCGCCGCTTCCTGTGTGAGGCAGGGTCGTACTCTGCGGATGTTGTAGAGCATGAACCTACAGGAACGGGCCACCGCCTTGATGTTAGTTGAGAACGACAGGGTGTTGTCCAGGATCACGCCAAGGTTCTTAGCGCTCTGGGAGGAGGACACAATGGAGTTGTCAACCGTGATGGCGAGATCATGGAACGGGCAGTCCTTCCCCGGGAGGAAGAGCAGCTCCGTCTTGCCGAGGTTCAGCTTGAGGTGGTGATCCGTCATCCACACTGATATGTCTGCCAGACATGCAGAGATGCGATTCGCCACCTGGTCATCAGAAGGGGGAAAGGAGAAGATTAATTGTGTGTCGTCTGCATAGCAATGATAGGAAAGACCATGTGAGGTTATGACAGAGCCAAGTGACTTGGTGTATAGTGAGAATAGGAGAGGGCCTAGAACAGAGCCCTGGGGGACATCAGTGGTGAGAGCGCGTGGCGAGGAGACAGATTCTCGCCACGCCACCTGGTAGGAGCGACCTGTCAGGTAGGACGCAATCCAAGCGTTGGCCGCGCCGGAGATGCCCAACTCGGAGAGGGTGGAGAGGAGGATCTGATGGTTCACAGTATCGAAGGCAGCCGATAGGTCTAGAAGGATGAGAGCAGAGGAGAGAGAGTTAGCTTTAGCAGTGCGGAGCGCCTCCGTGATACAGAGAAGAGCAGTCTCAGTTGAATGACTAGTCTTGAAACCTGACTGATTTGGATCAAGAAGGTCATTCTGAGAGAGATAGCGGGAGAGCTGGCCAAGGACGGCACGTTCAAGAGTTTTGGAGAGAAAAGAAAGAAGGGATACTGGTCTGTAGTTGTTGACATCGGAGGGATCGAGTGTAGGTTTTTTCAGAAGGGGTGCAACTCTCGCTCTCTTGAAGACGGAAGGGACGTAGCCAGCGGTCAGGGATGAGTTGATGAGCGAGGTGAGGTAAGGGAGAATCGTCTCCGGAAATGGTCTGGAGAAGAGAGGAGGGGATAGGGTCAAGCGGGCAGGTTGTTGGGCGGCCGGCCGTCACAAGAAGCGAGATTTCATCTGGAGAGAGAGGGGAGAAAGAGGTCAGAGCACAGGGTAGGGCAGTGTGAGCAGAACCAGCGGTGTCGTTTGACTTAGCAAACGAGGATCGGATGTCGTCGACCTTCTTTTCAAAATGGTTGACGAAGTCATCTGCAGAGAGGGAGGAGGGGGGAGGGGGAGGAGGATTCAGGAGGGAGGAGAAGGTGGCAAAGAGCTTCCTAGGGTTAGAGGCAGATGCTTGGAATTTAGAGTGGTAGAAAGTGGCTTTAGCAGCAGAGACAGAGGAGGAAAATGTAGAGAGGAGGGAGTGAAAGGATGCCAGGTCCGCAGGGAGGCGAGTTTTCCTCCATTTCCGCTCGGCTGCCCGGAGCCCTGTTCTGTGAGCTCGCAATGAGTCGTCGAGCCACGGAGCGGGAGGGGAGGACCGAGCCGGCCTGGAGGATAGGGGACATAGAGAGTCAAAGGATGCAGAAAGGGAAGAGAGGAGGGTTGAGGAGGCAGAATCAGGAGATAGGTTGGAGAAGGTTTGAGCAGAGGGAAGAGATGATAGGATGGAAGAGGAGAGAGTAGCAGGGGAGAGAGAGCGAAGGTTGGGACGGCGCGATACCATCCGAGTAGGGGCAGTGTGGGAAGTGTTGGATGAGAGCGAGAGGGAAAAGGATACAAGGTAGTGGTCGGAGACTTGGAGGGGAGTTGCAATGAGGTTAGTGGAAGAACAGCATCTAGTAAAGATGAGGTCGAGCGTATTGCCTGCCTTGTGAGTAGGGGGGGAAGGTGAGAGGGTGAGGTCAAAAGAGGAGAGGAGTGGAAAGAAGGAGGCAGAGAGGAATGAGTCAAAGGTAGACGTGGGGAGGTTAAAGTCGCCCAGGACTGTGAGAGGTGAGCCGTCCTCAGGAAAGGAGCTTATCAAGGCATCAAGCTCATTGATGAACTCTCCGAGGGAACCTGGAGGGCGATAAATGATAAGGATGTTAAGCTTGAAAGGGCTGGTAACTGTGACAGCATGGAATTCAAAGGAGGCGATAGACAGATGGGTAAGGGGAGAAAGAGAATGACCACTTGGGAGAGATGAGGATCCCGGTGCCACCACCCCGCTGACCAGAAGCTCTCGGGGTGTGCGAGAACACGTGGGCGGACGAAGAGAGAGCAGTAGGAGTAGCAGTGTTATCTGTGGTGATCCATGTTTCCGTCAGTGCCAAGAAGTCGAGGGACTGTAGGGAGGCATAGGCTGAGATGAACTCTGCCTTGTTGGCCGCAGATTGGCAGTTCCAGAGGCTACCGGAGACCTGGAACTCCACGTGGGTCGTGCGCGCTGGGACCACCAGATTAGGGTGGCCGCGGCCACGCGGTGTGGAGCGTTTGTATGGTCTGTGCAGAGAGGAGAGAACAGGGATAGATAGACACATAGTTGACAGGCTACAGAAGAGGCTACGCTAATGCAAAGGAGATTGGAATGACAAGTGGACTACACGTCTCGAATGTTCAGAAAGTTAAGCTTACGTAGCAAGAATCATATTGACTAAAATGATTGAAATGATACAGTACTGCTGGAGTAGGCTAGCTGGCAGTGGCTGCGTTGTTGACTTTGTAGGCTAGCTGGCAGTGGCTGCGTTGTTGACACTACACTAATCAAGTCGTTCCGTCGAGTGTAATAGTTTCTACAGTGCTGCTATTCGGGGGCTAGCTGGCTAGCTAGCAGTGTTGATTACGTTACGTTACGTTAAAAGAACGACAATAGCTGGCTAGCTAACCTAGAAAATCGCTCTAGACTACACAATTGTCTTAGATACAAAGACGGCTATGTAGCTAGCTAGCTACGATCAAACAAATCAAACCGTTGTACTGTAATGAAGTGAAATGAAAATGTGATACTACCTGTGGAGCGAAGCGGAATGTTGACCGGGTTGTTGAAGTTCTATTCGGTAGACGTTGGCTAGCTGTTGGCTAGCTAGCTAGCAGTATCTCCTACGTTAAGGACGACAAATAGCTGGCTAGCTAACCTCGGTAAATTAAGATAATCACTCTAAGTCTACAGCCATCACTAACATTGAGTGGCTGCTGCCAACATACTGACTGAAACCTCTAGCCGCATTAATAATTAATAATTGGATGTAATAAATATATCACTAGTCACTTTAAACAATGCTACTTTATATAATGTTTACCTACCCTACATTACTCATCTCATATGTATATACTGTAATCTATACCATCTACTAGATCCTGCCTATGCCGTTCGGCCATTGCTCATGTACATATTCTTATTCATTCCTTTACACTTGGGTGTAAGGTAGTTGTTGTGAAATTGTTAGATTACTTGTTAGATATTAATGCATGGTCGGAACTAGAAGCACAAGCATTTCGCTACACTCACATTAACTACACTCACATCTGCTAACCATGTGTATGTGACCAATAAAATTTGATTTGATTTGATTCCCAAATTGTGAAATACATAGATTAGGGCCTATTGAATTTATTTAAATTGACTAATTTCCTTATACAAACCGTAACTCAGTCAAATCTTTGAAATTGTTGCATTTATATTTTTGTTCAGCGTATTATTTGATCCCGGGTTTGCTGATCTGTCTCCAAAGACTGATTCAGCACTTCACACACTGCTATTAGGAGACAAAGAGAGGCCGTTGAGTGAGTTCATGTCACTGTTCATTGCTTTTAATGAAGCCTCTGTTTTAAATACCTGAGGCTGTATTCAGAAAGTCCCAGAGTAGGACTGCTGATCTAGGACCTTTCAGATGATAATGAATAATATGACATGGGCAGGAGGGACCTTTGTGAATACATACCCTGGAGTATTTTCATACATAGTAATGAACTCTTCCTGGTTTTGTGCCGATACAGTACTGTATAGACTCACACAACTGATATTCACGCATCTGATTGACCTGGATTGATTCTCTATAGGCGTTTTTGTTCAAGTCTTTCACTGCTTGATAAGGCAGGCAAGCATGGAGAAAGAAGCAAGGAAAAAGTGAGGAAAGAAATGTATTTATTTATATATTTTACTTAACCTTTATTTAACTTTATTTAGCATGTTTTGTGTTATTAGGGAAGGAAGGAAGATCCCCAAAGGATAACCTTACAGCGGCGCGAGGCGTGGGAGGGGGGAGTATGCTGTGTGCTACTGCTCTGCACAGGCAGCCAGGGGTCAATCGGATTGATTATGACCACATGCAGGGTCAAAGGTAGTCCGTTATGGGTGTAATATATTTTATGTAATCAGCATCAATTATGCCACCCCTGAGGATAGAGAGCCCATATCCTTTCCTGCCTTTGATATAGCAGGCTCCAGCAGGCTTCTGATGTTTCCACAACAAGCTAAATTGATATAATGAGAGAGCGGGTTGCATTACTTGCATCTCAGTGTTACATTTTTACGTCAATTAGCAGACGTTCTTATCCAGAGCAACTTACAGGAGCAATTAGGATTAAGTGCCTTGCTCAAGTGCAAATAAACAGATTTTTCACCTAGTTGGCTAGGGGATTCAAACCAGCAACTTTTCCATTACTGTCCCAACACTCTTAACCGCTAGGCTACCTGCCACCCATTTATCAGTCAATGTAAATGGATTGTGTGGCAGACTGGGGTTCGAGCCCACGCCATTAGACTGTTAGCTTGCTGAGCTAAAGCCTAGTCATTAATTTAGGGAGCAAACACAATTGTTTAGGTATCAGCACTGTTACTCATCAGATGAGCGTAGCCCCAGATCACTTCTGTTACATTTGCAAAATGGATGAAAATGGAGGGTTTCGACTTCCGATCAGGTGCATTGATTGTTTTAGGAAAATGTTGAATATTTTGGTGTCCGCTTTCTGTGGATTAAATCAATGCGCTCAGTTTCCACCCATTTACTCTGATGAGAACTACGGGAAGGGCTATGCAAATAATTCCAATGAATCCATCACAGACTGAAGATGCTGGTGCATGATTGCAACACATTTGTCACTGACTTTTTTCAAGCATGTTTTGTGTTATTCAAAATCTCTCTCTGTGCGTCTCCTACCACTGTGTTATACCACCCTGAAGGAACATTCAGAGGAAAAACAAGTCCCGTTTATGGTTATGCATTGTAAGCTTTAATCTGGTCCCAAATGGCACCCTATTCCCTATAGTGTGCACTTATTTTGACCAAGGTCCATAGGGGTCTGGTCATAAGTAGCATGGGTGCAAGTTTCACTGGAATTGCATTTTTGTCCTCCCCAGTTTTATCATCGGGATGCTATACAAAACGAGGAAACGGTGTGGTTTAGGACCATGCGGACCCCTCTGAGCGGTCGGGTAGGCTTTTTGGAGTGTTTATCCAACTGGATAAAATATATAAAAAATGATGATGCCCCCCCCACGTCTAAAACCAAATTGCGCCCCTGATAAGTAGTACACTATATAGGCAATAGGGTGCCATTTGGCACATAGTTTTAGTCTCAATGGGCCGCTGTCAGTAGGGGAAAATGTAAAATTCCACATCTAACCGTTGGTTTCCATAATGCATCAGGATGGCGATGATCATCGACTGGCTCCTTGGTAATCATAGACCCCCTTTCCCCCCTCCCTCCCTCACTCCCTCTCTCCCCCCAAACCTAATGGGGCAGGTTTGCTAGAGGATAATCTTGTGGCTCTGTGGCTCTGAGTGGGGATTTGATTTGGTAGTGGAATGAATGGGTGAGTGGGAGGGTGAAATGAAACAGTGTTTAGCATACTGAGGGGGACTTGACGACCTCATTAAAACCTGTCACTGAGGACAAGACTGTGTCCCAAATGGCACCCTTTCCCCTATGTAGTGCACTACTTTTGACTAGGGCCCCATAGGTGCAACAGGGTGCCATTTTTGATGCAGACAAAATATCAGACGGCAGGAAAATGTGACTGCTGGGTAACAATACTACCTTGGTAACGATGGTGATGCTGCTCAATGATTATGGGTTGATACTATGTGCAATGACCAAATGCACATTAGCAACTCCAATAATTCATATGAAGGTGCAAAATGTGTGAATGCATCTGTAGGTAAGTCCAATAAAGGTATATCAGACCAAAATAGTTTTTTTTCCTTCATTTTTTCTTCACAGTAATTAGGGAGGAACCGTTCAGGTTGAGGTCTAATCGATTAGCTGGCAGGACAGCTCGACTTCAATGTGATTAATCAATACATTATCACCTACCCATCCTTTTCTAATCTGTTTCCCCATTTAATGACACTGGTCCCATTGTACCAGTGTTTTCTCATACCACTGGATAAAATCTATTGAAATTAAGAATGCATACCATGGTTTGGGTCAATTCCACAAATCTAATTCATATTCAATTCCAAGTAAACCCTCCACTTCCTGCTTGAATTCCAGGGTTAAATTTGGAATTTGAAATTATGTATACAGTCCAACACAAAACATGAATACAAAAAGCTCCATTCAACTATGACTGCTTTTAAACGTGGCCGTTACTCTGAATTCAAGATGGAAATAGTCCATCCGGTGCCAGGGATTCCTGTTTCAAGTAAACCTCTACATGGCCACCATTCGGCCGGCTCCCTCGGAGGAGGATAGCGTGAATGTCCTCATCACCTGCCTTACGGGTAGAGCCCTGGAGTGGGCCAATGCTGTTTGGAACGGGCCCGACTCAGCGAAGGGCAACTACCCAGAGTTCACCCGCTGTTTCCGGGCCGTGTTCGATCACCCTCCGGAAGGTCAAGCAACTGAGAGGTTGTTCCATCTAAGGCAGGGGACGAGGAGCGCGCAGGACTTTGCGCTGGATTTCCGGACCTTGGCCGCTGGAGCAGGGTGGAATCACAGGGCCCTGATAGACCAGTACCGGTGTAGCCTGAGAGAGGATGTCCGCAGGGAGCTGGCTTGTCGGGATACAACGCTTAGCCTGGTTGAACTGATAGACCTGTCGATCTGGTTAGACCATCTGCTAGCTGCTCGCGGACGTTCTGAAGGGGTCCTGTTCGTTCCACCTCCTGACCCTCCCGCTCCTATCCCGATGGAGCTAGGAGGGGCCGCGTCTAGGGAGATCGGAGGAGGAGGCTCCTCCTGTACCAGTTGTGGCCGGAGAGGGCACACTTCCAGTCGGTGCTGGGGGAGTTCATCTAGGAGTCGAGAAGGCAGGCAGAACAGTCCTCGGTCACCCCAGGTGAGTAAGCACCACACTCTCCCAGAGTTTCCTGTTGGTCACATGTTTGTATTAATTTGTTTCCTCAAATTTTTTCCCTCTCTCCAGCATAAGGCGCTAGTAGATTCAGGCGCAGCTGGGAACTTTATAGATCGTGGACTCGCTCAGAGGTTGAGGATTCCATTAGTAAAAGAGACCCTCCTTTTCCCGTGCACTCTTTAGATAGTCGACCATTAGGGTCAGGGCTGGTCAGGGAAGCCACAATTCCTTTGGAGATGATTACGCAGGGAAATCATAAGGAGCGAATTAGTCTGTTCCTTATCGATCACCTGCGTTTCCGGTGGTGCTGGGGATTCCCTGGCTGGCTATTCACAATCCGACGATTTCGTGGAAACAGGGAACTCTCCAGGGGTGGTCTGATGAGTGTTCAGGCAAAGGGTTTCCATCGGTGCGACAACGGTGGAGAGTCCAGACCAGGTTTCCACTGTGCGCATTCCCGCTGAGTATGCTGATTTGGCTATCGCTTTCAGTAAAAAGAAAGCGACCCAATTACCACCCCATCGACAGGGGGATTGTGTGATAAACCTCCAGGTAAACGCTGCACTTCCCAGGAGTCATGTGTATCCTTTATCCCAGGAGGAGACGTTGGCTATGGAAACATATATCACCGAGGCTCTGGGACAGGGATATATTCGGCCCTCCATGTCACCCGTATCCTCAAGTTTCTTTTTTGTGAAGAAAAAGGATGGCGGTTTGCGTCCGTGTATTGATTTTCGAGGTCTAAATTCCATCACGGTGGGTTTTAGTTACCCACTACCTCTCATTGCTACGGCAGTGGAATCATTTCACGGAGCGCAGTTCTTCACGAAACTAGACCTCAGGAGTGCATATACGGGGGGGGAGATGAGTGGAAAACTGCATTTAGCACTACATTTGGCCATTATGAGTACCTCGTCATGCCATACGGGTCAAAGAATGCTCCACCTATCTTTCAATCTTTTGTGGATGAGATTCTCAGAGACCTGCACGGACAGGGTGTGATAGTGTATATTGACGATATTTTGATCTACTCCGCTACACGCACAGCGCATGTGTCTTTGGTGCGCAAGGTTCTTGGACGACTGCTGGAGCATGACCTGTATGTGAAGGTGGAGAAATGTGAGTTTTCCAAACAAGCCGTTTCCTTCCTGGGTTATCGCATTTCCAGCTCAGGGGTGGTAATGGAGGGTGACCGCATCAAGGCCGTGCGTAATTGGCCGACTCCAACCACGGTAAAGGAGGTGCAGCGGTTCTTAGGGTTTGCGAATTACTACCGGAGGTTTATCCGGGGTTTTGGTCAAGTAGCAGCTCATATCATATCACATCACTGCTGAGGGGGGGGGGGCGGTGCGTTTGCAGTGGTCAGCAGAGGTGGACAGAGCTTTCCGTAGGTTGAAGGCGCTGTTCACTGAGGCGCCGGTGTTGGCGCATCCGGACCCTTCATTGGCGTTCATAGTAGAGGTGGATGCATCCAAAGCTGGGGTTGGAGCGGTGCTCTCACAGCGCTCGGGTGTGCCACCGAAGCTCCGCCCCTGTGCTTTTTTTTCGAAGAAGCTCGGGCCAGGGAAGCGGAATTATGATGTGGGGGACAGGGAGTTGTTGGCTATGGTTAAGGCCCTGAAGGTGTGGAGACACTGGCTTGAGGGGGCTAAGCACCCTTTCCTTATCTGGACTGATCACCGTAACCTGGAGTATATCCAATCGGCTAGGAGACTGAATCCCCGTCAGGCAAGGTGGGCCATGTATTTCACCAGATTTCATTTTACTATCTCGTATCGACCAGGTTCCCTCAACACTAAGGCCGACGCGCTGTCCCGACTCTATGACAGTGAGGACCGGTCCATCGATCCTACTCCCATCATTCCGGCGGCTAAGCTGGTGGCACCAGTAGTATAGGAGGTGGACGCGGACATCGAGCGGGCGCTAAGGGAGGAACCTGCACCTCCACAATGTCCGGAGGGTCGTAGGTACGTGCCGCTCGCTGTTCGTGATCAATTGATTCGATGGGCTCATAGTCTAACCTCGTCGGGTCACCCAGGTATTTCTAGGACAGTGCAAAGTCTTAGGAGGAAGTACTGGTGGCCCACCTTGGTGAGGGATGTACGATTCTATGTCTGCTCCTGTTCGGTGTGCGCCCAGAGTAAGGCTCCTAGGCACCTGCCACGAGGGAAATTACAACCCCTCCCCGTTCCACAACGGCCGTGGACCCATCTATCGGTGGATTTTCTTACTGACCTTCCCCCCTCTCAGGGGAACACTACGATCCTGGTCGTTGTGGATCGGTTCTCTAAGTCCTGCCGTCTTATTCCATTGCCCGGTCTCCCTACGGCCCTGCAGACTGAGGAAGCCCTTTTCACCCATGTCTTCCGGCATTACGGGGTGCCCAAGGATATAGTTTCTGATCGGGGTCCCCAGTTTACCTCCCGTGTGTGGAGGGTATTTATGGAACGTCTAGGGGTCTCGGTCAGCCTAATGGGCAGGTGGAGAGAGTGAACCAGGAGGTGGGTAGGTTTCTGCGGTCGTATTGCCAGGACCGGCCAGGGGAGTGGGCGAGATACATCCCCTGGGCAGAAATGGCCCAGAACTCACTAAGCCACTCCTCTACCAACATGTCACCTTTTGAGTGTGTGTTGGGGTACCAGCCGGTCCTGGCACCATGGCATCAGAGCCAGACTGAGGCCCCTGCGGTGGAGGAGTGGGTGCGGCGCTCTAAGGAGACCTGGAGGGCCGTCCAGGAGTCATTACGCCAAGCGAGTGGACGGCAGAAGAAGAGCGCTGATCGTCACCGCAGTTAGGCCTCCGTGTTTGCACCAGGGGACAGGGTCTGGCTCTCGACCCGAAACCTGTCCCTCCGCTTGCCCTGCCGGAAGCTGGGTCCGCAGTGTGTAGGGCCATTTAAAGTCCTGAGAAGAATAAACGGGGTTTGTTATCGATTATTACTTCCTTCGTATTATCGTATTAACCCCTCGTTTCATGTGTCTCTTCTCAGGCCGGAGGTAGCTGGTCCCATGCAGGAAGGTGAGGTTCCGGAGGTCCCTCCGCCCCCTCTAGACATCGAGGGGTCCCCGGCGTACACGATACGAGCTATTCTGGACTCGGGATGCCGGGTGAGGGGCTTGCAGTACCTCGTTGACTGGGAGGGGTACGGTCCGGAGGAGAGGTGCTGGGTCCCGGTGGGGGATATTCTGGATCCATCTATGTTGAGAGAATTCCATCGCCTCCATCCGGATCGGCCGGCGCCTCGACCCCTGGGTCATCGCGGGAGCTGCGGGAGCTGCGCGTCAGGGGGGGTACTGTCACAAATATTACCGAAGGTGACTCCCCTTCTGGTTCGGGTGGCGCTCGCGCTCGTCGGCGCCGGTCTACTAGCTACCACCGATCCATTGTTCTGTGTTCGTTTTGTTTGTCTAATTGGTTTCACCTGTTTCTTGTTTGGTTGTTAGGGTGGGGTTATTTAAGTTAATTCAGCCCGCTTCTGTTTGTGCGGGCTTGTTCATCTGTATGTGTTAGAGTGGTTTGTGTTTTGCATTTTCGAGTTTTTTCGCTGTCCTTTATTTCTTCACATGTGGTGTTCGCCTGATTTTTGTTCTTGTGATTTTCTGGACATTAAAGCATGTTTTTCCCGTATCCTTTGCTCTCTGCGCCTGACTCCACACCTATTCACTCATTTACCGTTACAGTTTAGCACTATCACCCATCAGTTGTAATTAATGTTGTTCTGTTTGGAAGTGGCAGGTTATCATTCTTCATGCTAATGCTTGATATTATGTGGACTGGATGCTGCACATGATGTGGATTGGATGCTGAACATCTGGTTGTTCCCGGTTTGGTTGATAATCAATTAGTGTGTTAATGGTGCATGTGGCCACCCCATGCTGCACTCAGAGAGAGTGAGAGGGAGACCTCTCCAGGGACTGTTTACACCCAGGAACCAACATCTCTACTTCTCTCTAGTGTCCTTTTCAGCCCTCCATTTCATCCCTCCCTCCACCCCCCCCCCCTCTCTCACCTGGAGGGGAGTGATGAGAATAGTAGGACATGCGGTTGTAGAGCTCCAGGCAGTGTCTTTGCAAATCAACAATACAGGTAAAACAATCATTTTCTTGCCACTGCCATTCTGTCCGCCGCAATTCTGCACAGCACCTGTTCAGCTTCACAGCTTGATTCAGACAAACAAATAGTAATGTCACTGCGAAAGCTGTCATACTGTACATAATAATAAAGTACCAAAGTGACGTAGTGGCTCAGTTTGTCATTCGTTTTTATGTATGATATAAAAATCTGTTTGTCAAAAGACTGATTGTATTGTATTCTATATGGCTTACAATACAATTATTGCACCGTTCCACCAATTCAGTGCATTTTGAGAAGTGTAACTTTGGATTTCACTTAATTATAACATTATGTCATAAAGAGCACATTTTCAACTTAATGAAATACATGTTTTCCCATCTAAAAACAAATACCATAGTAAGTACCTATAAAGTGCCAAGTAAAGTAACAGGTGTGACCGTAACAGGTGTGACCGTAAGAGGGTTGACCGTAACAGGGTTGAGGGTTTATTTTTAAATCAGCCATAAATCTTGTTGTGACAGGGGGAATGGACGATTGTTGTGTGTAACAAAAAAATAGTATAGCCTGTCTGTCTATGGATAACAGCTGCTTGCTATGCCACACCTTTCAGGTGGATGGATTATCTTGGCAAAGGAGAAATATTACCTCGGGATGTAAACAAATTTATGCACCAAATGTTTGAGAAATATGTTTTTTGTGCATGTGGAAAATTGCTGGGATCTTTTGTTTCAGCTCACGAAACATGGGATCAACACTTTACATGTTGAGTTTATATTTTTGTTCAGTGTGGAAAATATTTTTCAATTAATGCGATTCAACACTTGGGTGTTGTTTAAAAGAGAGGGAGATGGAGAGAGACAGGGAGTGAGTGAAACAGAGAGGGGGATAGAGATAGAGAGAGATTTAGAGGGCTTTCAAAGCCTCATCACACTCTAAAAAGCTCAATAATTCCTCTTGTTTATCCCCAGAAAAGCTTTTGGCACAACTTCCTGCATGCAGAGCTGGGAAGTCAAGGGCCGGGATGCTCCAGGCTGATACGTTTTTCCTTTCTAATTGCAATTTTTCCTAGCAGGGCGAATTACGCAATATTATGCTAATGGTTGCCACTTTGGAATGTCACGTTGGCACCAGATGAGAGTGAATAGAGAGCGTCTTTATTACAGAGGTTGCCATATATCTATCAAAGGCGAAAATATCCCTGTATTTATTCATGCATAGTTTACACCTCATAACCTGCCAAATCACTCAGCTAAGACTACATTAATCATAGTCAATTTGAAGCTTTGGTATGTAAAGGAATTTCCCAAAACAGAATCCATTTATATGCTACTTTGTTCTCGGAGAGTTAATATCAACCCAGATTGTTTATATGACATATTTAAAGTTATTGTCTTTAAAGTACACATTGTGACCAATGTAAAATAACAGTAGATCAGACTCATAAATCTATAAGAATATATAATTAAACTAAAAATGAGTTTTGTCCGGAATTTTGGCAATCTTTTGGCACGGAATCAAAGTCTCCAACAGCTCCATTCCATCAACATTCCTTCAAGCGCAGACTTCCAAATGGCACCATATTCCCTATTCCCAAAGGACCCTGGTCGAAAGTAGTGCACTATATAAGGAATAGGATGCTATTTGGGATGCAGTTCTAGTGTTTGATGAAGATGGACATTACTTCTGAGTGCAATCACAGCAATATTTAGAGGTTTGCTGAGGCCCTGGAGTGGCTGCTAGCCTCAAGGAAAATAATCTAAAGGACACGCTGGCATTAGACGTGCGAAGGTCAGCCTGTTAACCAAAATAATTGGATTTTGGGGTTCTGTTGAGGGCCATGGTCCTTCAGCCTACTAAGTGGCAGCCTTTAGCACCCTTTTAGCACAGTCCCTACCTCTAATTTAGCCATTGATCAACTTGTCATTTGGATTCAGAGAACTGGGTCCATATTCGCAAAGAATCTCAGAATATGAGTGCTAGTCTAGGATCAGTTTTGCATATTAAATCCCAATGAATAAGAGGGGGGACCTGATCCGAGATCAGCACTCCTGCTCTGAGACACTATATGAATATGTACATTGATGGCAACTGCAAAATGTCCTCTTTTTCAGTTTTTAGCATCACAATTAAAGTGTTTAGAAACATATCCATAACCCTGCACATGTTTATAATTTATTTTTATCACAGCTGCTAGTTATATATTTATATTCTTATATTTGCCAGAATGTACAGTGTTAAATACTTAGTACAGTGGTGGTTGACATTAGCCAGAGGTGTCTACAGTACTTGCATGATATAGTGGGTAAATGGGAAGAACTCGACTATGTTTAACAGGGAACATTTTGTAGTCTGTAAAGTTTAACTTACAGGCAGGAAGGCAGATGTAATCAGTTGTAGCCAACCAGAAGACTGATGGAATGGCCTGGAAGGAAACATCAATAATTCACCATTCTAGAATGTGAAAAGTTACAGCCCTGGTACACCTCTGCCCTGGTGTGAGAAAGAGGGAGAGAGACGAATTAAATGTAGCTGTGGGCTTTTTTTGGGCCAACTTTCTTAAACTATTCATCAAAATTAGTCTGCTTTCCAAATGGTACCCTACTTCCTATATAGTGCAATACGTTTGACAAAATACATATGGGCCCTGGTCAAAAGTAGTGCAGTGTGTAGGGAATAGGCTGCCATTTGCGAAGCTATACAGTTCAGCTAGAACCAAAACTGCATGGTGTGGGCAATTTCGAGATAGAGTAATGATGCTAGTCTTTTTGTACTCGAAATACACAGAGAAGTAACTATGATAAACATCTCATGAGTCAATGAATTACATATGTCTTTCATTTAGCATTCACTTATACCTCTTGGTAAAAGAACACAACTAAACGTTTTGCCTCATATTCCATTTATAGCTCTGCCTTTTGAATCAATCAATCAATCAATCAATCAATCAATCAATCAATCAATCAATGTCACTTGGTATTCAACACATCTGTACTGATTGATAATAACTTTATAATTAAGATTGTTCTGACACTGTAGGTTTAAATTAAATACATTGTGATATATCAGTCTCACTGTAGCAGGTCAACATTCACAAGGCCGCAGGGCCGACGGATTACCAGGACGTGTACTCCGAGCATGCGCTGATCAACTGGCAGGTGTCTTCAATGACATTTTCAACCAGTTCCTGGCCGAGTCTAAAATACACCATGTTTCAAGCAGACCACCATAGTCCCTGTGCCCAAGAACACCAAGGTAACCTGCATAAATAACTAAATGACTACCAACCCATAGCATTCGTGTCTGTAGCCATGAAGTAATTTTAAAGGTTGGTCAAGGCTCACATAAACACCATCATCCCTGAAACCCTAGACCCACTCCAATTTGCATTCCATCCCAACAGATTCACAGATGATGCAATCTCTATTGCACTCAATACTGCCCTTTCTCACCTGGACAAAAGGAGAATGTCATTCTACGTGAGAATGTTGTTTATTGACTACAGCTCAGTGTTCAACACCATAGTGACCTCAAAGCTCATCAATAAACTAAGAACCCTGGGACTAAACACCTCACTCTGCAACTGGATCCTGGATTTCCTGACGGGCCGCCTCCCGGTAGTAACGGTAGGTAACAACATATGTGCCACGCTGATCCTCAACACTGAGGCCCCTCAGGGTGCGTGCTTAGTCCCCTCATGTACAACCCATTACTGCGTGGCCATGCACGACTACAAAACCATCATTAAGTTTTAAGATGACACGGTGTTAGGCCTGATCACCGACAACGATGAGACCTGGAAGTGTGGTGCCAGAACAACAACCTCTCCCTCATCGTGATCAAGACAAAGGAGATGATCGTGGACTACAGGCTGAGGATGCCCCCATTCTCATTGACAGGACTGTAGTGGGGAAGGTTGAGAGCTTCAAGTTGCTTGGTGTCTACATCAACAACAAACTATCATAGTCCAAACACACCAAGACAGTCGTGAAGAGGGCATGACAACACATATTCCCCTCAGGAGACTGAAAATATTTGGCATGGGTCCTCAGATCCTCAAAAGGTTCTACAGCTGCACCATTGAGAGCATCCTGACTGGTTGCATCACCGTCTAGTATGGCAACTGCCCGGACACCGGTGGCAAGGCTCTACAGAGGGTAGTGCGTACGGCCGAGTATATCACTGGGGTCAAACTTCCTGCCATCCAGGACCTCTATACCAGGAGGTGTCAGAGGAAGGCCCTAAAACTGCAAAAGACTCCAGCCACACTAGTCATAGACTATTCTCTGTGCTACCGCATGGCAAGTGGCACCGAAGCGCCAAGTCTGGGTCCAAAAGGCTTCTTAACAGCTTCTACCCCCAAGCCATAAGACTGCTGAACAGCTAATCAAATGGCTACCCAGACTATTTGCTTTGACCCCCCGTCATCCTTTTACTCTGCTGTTACTCACTGTTTATTATCTATGCATAGTCACTTCACCCCTACCTACATGTAGATATTACCTCAATTACTTCGACTAACCTGTACCCCCGCACATTGACTTGGTTCCACCCCCTGTATACAGCCCCAAAGTTATTTTATTGCTGCTCTTTTATTTTTTTTACTTTAGTTTATTTAGTAAATAATTTTAACTCTTATTTAAAAAATAAATAAAATGTTTTTGGTTAAGGGCTTGTAAGTAAGCATTTAACTGTAAGGTTTTGTATTTGGTGCAACATTTGATTTGATTTGATTTATTGATGGGTGCACTGTTAATAATGGTTGTTTGTATTCCCTTCTACAACATGTAAAGGAGATAATCAATGGTTCATTCAAGGTCCAAGATTATGTATCAAAATAAAAAGAGATGGATGATGGATAATATGTTTTCCCAGAGCGTCAAACCATGATAATGTGTTAATACTCTGAGGTAGACTAGGGTCATATCTCTGTGGCTCTCCTATTCACCAGCAATAATAAGGTAATTTCAGTCAGTAATGAAGAGGGAGATATGAATAACACAATTCCAATGTGTGAAAGGTTTGCACAGAGAGTGAAGTCATCACTGGAATCAGAAGAAATAAATCATGCAGAGGAGTTCTGTGGTGAAAATTGTACCGTAAGCAGCGTAGCTCACAATGAACAGGTCAGGGATCATGGTCAGGGTTATCTGAAAAGCTGACAATGAGCTGCAATACCTTTGTATTCACTCGTATTTAGGCCTATACTTTTTAATCGTGCTTACACGGCATGCTATATAGATGCTTTATTATAGGCAGACATTATAGTCTGCATGGTTTGAAAGTTGATGAAATAAGTTGTTGAACAACCGAGTCAACCCTCCAGTCGTGGTGCGCGTTGAGCACCAGGACATTATTCTACATGTTCACATAGAACATGTAGAATAAGGAATAATGTTGGCTCCATTCATAGCATTTCTATCTGCAACATTTGACAATGTTTGGCAATCAGTGGTATGAAGTACTTAAGTAAAAATACTTGAAAGTAAATACTTTTTAGGAATGTCTGTACTTTTCTTTACTATTCATATATATTTTTAAACTTTTACTTTTACTTCACTACTTTCCAAAAGAAATGTATGTATATTTAACTTCATACATTTCCTGTGACAATTTTCCCTTTATATAAAGAATTTATATAAAGGGAAACACCTGAAACACCTGAAACACCTGAAACCCCACCTCTTCAAGGAGACACCTGAAACCCCACCTCTTCAAGGAATACCTAGGATAGGATAAAGTAATCCTTCTCACCCCCCCTTAAATGATTTAGATGCACTATTGTAAAGTGGCTGTTCCACTGGATGTCAGAAGGTGAATTCACCAATTTGTAAGTCGCTCTGGATAAGAGCGTCTGCTAAATGACTTAAATGTAAATGTAAATTTGAAATTATTTATTACTTTTACTTTTGATACTTAAGTATATTTTTGAAATTAAATTTACTTTTGATGCTTAAGCATATTTAAAAACAAATAATTTTACTCAAGTAGGATGTTAATGGGTGATTTTCACTTATACTATTAAGGTTTCTTTACTTTTACTCAAGTATGACAATGGAGTAATTTTTCCGCCACTGTTGGATATACTGAACGTAACCCTGGGGCTTACATGCCCGACTAAGCAAGTCACTTGACGGTTTAATGGCGAGAAGGCAGAAAAAAATATTCATACAGAAGATTCTTTATGAAACACCATTTTCTACAACCATTCTAGAGTAGCTAATACTAGTCCCGGACATTGTGTATCATGTTCAGTCAATCAGATTGTTTCATAAATAAAGTATGCATATTTTCCCAAATCGAGTTAAGGAGGAAATTGACGCCTTTGCAGCCCGAATGGAGAATGTTTAACGTACAAGTCGGTCTACAGGGATACGAGCGTATAGCTGGCTGTATTAATTCCCCTTGGAAAGATAAAACGTCTCAATATCACCATCTGCCGGCCTTTGGGCTTGTGAGTTTCTAACATGTTCTCCTCAAAGCCTTCATGTTTGCTCAAAACTAGCGCTAAACTAGTTAGGCAAGCCAACTAGCAGTCAATAACATGACACAGCTAATTGCAAGCTCAATAGATTTATAAAACTAGAATTTTTACTAGCTTCATGCTTCATGGTTATGGGCAGTCATTACTTTACAAGTGAAGCTAACTTTAATTTGTTTTATGCACTTTTTAGTTGTTATGTCACACCCTGACCATAGTTTGCTTTGTATGTTTATATGTTTTGTTTGGTCGGGGTGTGATCTGAGTGGGCATTCTATGTTGTGTGTCTAGTTTGTCGGTTTCTGTGTTTGGCCTGATATGGTTCTCAATCAGAGGCAGGTGTTAGTCATTGTCTCTGATTGGGAACCATATTTAGGTAGCCTGTTTGGTGTTGGAGGTTGTGGGTGAGTTGGCCTTTTGTCCGTCGTGTGTTAGTTTGCACCAGTATTAGGCTGGTTCGGTTTTCGTGTATTGTTTATTCATATTGATTCGTGTTTACTTCAGTTTTATTAAACATGGATCGCAATAGACACGCTTTTGGTCCGACTCTCTTTCACCTACAGAAAACCGTGACATGTTAGACCTAAAACCTATCAGTGAAGTGCTGTCCATGCTTGGTCATTACTCAAATCAAATCAAATTCATTTTTATTTGTCACATACGTGTTTAGCAGAGGGTATTGCGGGTGTAGCGAAATGCTTGTGTTTCTAGCTCCAACAGTGCAGTATTATCTAACAATTAATATCTAACAATACACCCAATCTAAAGTAAAGGAATGGAATTAAGAATATATAAATATTTGGACAGGATACTGTCAGAGCAGCATAGACTAAGATACAGTAGAATAGGACAGAATAAAGTATATACATATGAGATTAGTAATGCAAAATATGTAAACATTATTAAAGTGGCCAGTGATTTCAAGTCTATGCAGCAGCCTCTAATGTGCTAGTGATGGCTATTTAACAGTCTGATGGCCTTGAGATAGAAGCTGTTTTTCCGTCCTGGGGGGCAGGTAGTTTGCCCCCGATGATGCGTTGGGCAGACCGCACTACCCTCTAGAGAACATACGTATGTCTGAGCCGTTGAATTACGACTCCACTTTGTCTTTATACTGACGTTTTGCATGTTTGATTGCCTTACAGAGGGAATAACTACACTTTGTATTCGGCCATATTTCCAGGTCAAATATGATGGTTCGCGCTTTCAGTTTTGCATGAATGCTGCCATCTATCCACGGTTTCTGGTTAGGGTAGGTTTAAATAGTCACCGTGGGTACAACATCTCCTATACACTGTGCTCAAGAGAGTGATGGTAATACCCCATTTCTTGACTGTATGCTTACTAGGTGTTGCATGTACTTTATATCTGCTACACTAGTTTCAAAGCAGATCTGTACTGGCACACTATCAAGAGTTGCTGTTCTATCACGGACACTGGATTGAATGTATTAAACCACAAAAGTGTAGTTTAGATCATTGGCATCAAGTTCAGTGATAATAATTAATTTTAATAACAACCTATTTGATATTGCTGAATCCTATTTTGTTTATACCGCTATTAAATGATCATTACTGTAGGCTAAATGGTAGCATAAATTGTAACCATCATAACCATTGAAAAGGCATTATTACAAGACACAAAATATTATGATTTTCATTGAAGTTTTATATTTCTGCTTTAAAAATTCTATCCTATGCAGTACATTTTCGTATTTCATGCCCTTCCTTCAGAGGGGTAGTAACATTATGTAGAATCTCATTTTATGGAGGATAGGAAGACATGAGCTCCTTTACATTTATGACCTCCATTAAAATACAAGGCAACTTCACTTATCCTCCTCCTGCCCTTAGCCAGTCACTCAGTCACAGCAGGCTTTCTCAAACCCTGGGTCGCCACAGGCAAATTAAACCTGACTTCAGAGGAGCACTCTTCTCCATACTATATCAAAGGGTATGAATGAGTGTCTCTGCTACAGAGGTGGTTAAGAGCTATGTCTAACCCTTTCCTGATCATGAAGGAATAGAGCATTGTTTCCAACCAGCGACTCAGTTGATCTGATGTACCCTGTTGGTGCCAAACTGTGCTGTGATTCGATAAACATTTGAACGTCCTTGATTCTGTCTTACATGATAAAACGCAAAAACTCTTCATTCAATATCAATGGGTGGAAGAAAATACCACTGCAGAGTAAATTAAATTAAATATATTTCAGCACGTAAGCAGAGTTGAACCCCAGTAGACATAGAGATCATCTGAAATCTTGCCTGACAGAATCAGTGATTGGTAAAGAGAGCGAGTGAGACAGACAGACTGAGGTAAACAACACCTTTTAAAGGAGGAGAAGGGACAAGGGAGTGAATGACACAGTAAACAGCTCCGGATCAGGTTCTCTCAGCAATAGCTACAGTATGGTTTGTCTGTTTCTATTTCTCCATGGTAGAAATATGACTATCTGTTGTTTAGACTCCTACACTAGCAAATAGTAGTCACGGTTAAAGCAGTCTATGATGTATGAGCAACAAGAGTCTTAGAAGCCAAGGGGTCCTCTTCTTTGAAAGTGCAAAACAAAAACAGATGTAAAAATGAATCTCGTAATTGGTAGGAATTGGAAAATATAGTTCAACAAACCACTTTTGCTCATGAATGGATGCGACTGAGAAGTCAATGTCAGTTTGATTCCAATTTCCTCTCCTTTCTATCATTAACTAAGGACTGTTATCATTTGAACCCTTTAAATTCACACAACAAACTAATTGTCAATTACGTGGTATTTTCCCCTAAGTGTCCGAATTATGAAAGACTTTTCTAATAAGGCTTCAAATATTTTCTTAAATGTTGTCCATCTGGGGAAAGTGTGTGTTGTTGAAACATAGCAGAAAAAAGGAAGGGAAAATAGAATACTTGCTGTAAGCCATGGAACAGCTTTGAAGAAGAAGATGAAAGTTACCTCAACCAAATTGAGGGAGAGTTGTTTTATGTTTGGTTTTTAAACATAGAAGTTAAGAACCATGATTAAATCATGCCTTTTCATCATAAATATTTTAATCTCAGATTCAGAGTGAAATGTTTGATTATACATTTTCTCTCACATAACCCAGCTTTTGTCTTGTTCCCAAATAGTCCTTTAAATGTGTGACATTAACATTTTAGTAAGTGTTCAAGATAAACATCTCTTAAACAGTTTACACTGGATATGACACAATAGAAAAGCACCCAAGGGAAGAGGCGTACTGGGATCTACTGCAGTAGATGAACTAGAGAAACCACTGAGAAGGTTAGGGGGCTGTCTCTATAGATACATTGTAGATTGTAACTCTGGGTTACTGGGTAGATCTCTACTATGGCAGATCCATTGCTCAGTCAATTGCAACTTTGGGCTACTAGACACAGCAATGTGACTCAAGCCTAAGAAACCCTCCCACACACTCATACAAGCACATTCTGTGTAAATGTTTTGCTTAATGTCATTCTGATCTGTCTCCCCATTGGTGTGGCCATTTGCAGCCATCTGCACACTGTTTAATTACAGTCTGTATTCCCGTAGAGATCAACACCGTGGGGATGTTTTATAAATTCACACTTAGTCGAGATTTATGAGCAACAGAGTGGGGACTGATGCAAGCCCAATGATATGTGTCATATCATCTGGAGCATACTGTTAGCATCATAGGCTATGTAATGAGACCAATGGAGAGTTAAATATTGATATTTACATGTCCAGATTGCTGGATTTCATCATTCTCTTTCCATCGTCACAACAGGTGTGGCGGCACTTGTTTGCTTGTTTGATGATAGAAAAAAAGGTAGATGTTTTTAGATTAGTTGCTTTTAGAATATATACAGTGCCTTGCGAAAGTATTCGGCCCCCTTGAACTTTGCGACCTTTTGCCACATTTCAGGCTTCAAACATAAACATATAAAACTGTATTTTTTTGTGAAGAATCAACAACAAGTGGGACACAATCATGAAGTGGAACGACATTTATTGGATATTTCAAACTTTTTTAACAAATCAAAAACTGAAAAATTGGGCGTGCAAAATTATTCAGCCCCTTTACTTTCAGTGCAGCAAAGTCTCTCCAGAAGTTCAGTGAGGATCTCTGAATGATCCAATGTTGACCTAAATGACTAATGATGATAAATACAATCCACCGGTGTGTAATCAAGTCTCCGTATAAATGCACCTGCACTGTGATAGTCTCAGAGGTTCGTTAAAAGCGCAGAGAGCATCATGTCTCGTCGCTGTCGGTGATCAGGCCTACCACTGTTGTGTCATCGGCAAACTTAATGATGGTGTTGGAGTTGTGCCTGGCCGTGCAGTCATGAGTGAACAGGGAGAACAGGAGTGACTGAGCACTACCCCTGAGGGGCCATGTGTTGTTACCTACCCTCACCACCTGCGGTGGCCCGTCAGGAAGTCCAGGGTCCAGATGCAGCGGGAGGTATTTAGTCCCAGAGTCCTTAGCTTATTGATGAGCTTTGAGGGCACTATGGTGTTGAACGCTGAGCTGTAGTCAATGAATAGCATTCTCACATAGGTGTTCCTTTTGTCCAGGTGGGAAAGGGAAGTGAGGAGTGCAACAGAGATCTACTAGGGAAGTATGTAAATTGAGGTGTGTCTAGGGTTTCAGGGATAACAGGGTTGATGTGAGCCATGACCAGCCTTTCAAAGCACTTCATGGCTACAGACGTGTGTACCATGGTTCGGTTTGTCATTTAGGCAGGTTACCTAGACATCAGAACTGAGATGAATCACCACGAATTGGCAAAATCCTTTTTTTTCTTTAACGAGTCCGACAAGCCCGACTTGAATGACATACAGCTTTCCCGGGAACAGGCCCAGATCCCCGTCATTTTCGTGAAGTGAAGGCGGAGAAAAAAGGGGCCAGAGGGTGGGCTGCCTTCTGAGAATTCGTAGGCGATCCAATAAACCCCAACTTCCTTCCATTCTGCTAACAAACGTGCAATCTTTGGAAAATAAAATCGATGACCTATGCAGAAGATTACACTACCAACAGGACATTCAAAACAGTAATATCTTGTGCTTCACAGAGTTGTGGCTGAACGACGACATTATCAATAAACAGCTGGCTGGTTATACGCTGCATCGGCAAGATAGAACAACACGTCTGGTAAGACAAGTTGCGGCGGACTATGTATTTTTGTAAATAACAGCTGGTGCACGATATCTTAGGAAGTCACGAGGTTTTGCTTGCCGGAGGTAGAGTATCTCATGATAAGATGTCAACCACACTATATACCTAGAGAGTGTTAATCTGTTTTTTCATTCATTTTTCGGAGCTGTCTACATACCACCACAGAGTGATGCTGGCACTAAAACCGCTCTCAATGAGCTGTATTCCGCGATAAGCAAACAGACAAACGCTCACCCAGAGGCGACGCTCCTAGTGGCTGGGACTTTAATGCAGTGAAACTTAAATTCATCCTCCCAAATTTCTATCAGCATGTTAAATGTGCAACCAGAGGGAAAATAACTCTGCACCACCTTTACTCCACACACAGAGACACATACAAAGCTCTCCCTCACCCTCCATTTGGCAAATCTGACCATCGTTTTATTATCCCAAGTCCTGCTTACAAGCAAAAATTAAAGCAGGAAGCACCAGTGAATCGATCAATTAAAAAAGTGGTCAGATGAAGCAGATGAAGCAGGACTGTTTTTCTAGCACAGCCTGGAACATGTTCCGGGATTCCTCCGACGGAATTGAGGAGTACACCACATCAGTCAATGGCTTCATCAATAAGTGCATCGATGACGTCGTCCACACAGTGACTGAACGTACATACCCCAACCAGAAGCCATGGATTACAGGCAACCTCCGCACTGAGCTAAAGACTAGAGCTACCGCTTTCAAGGAGAGGGACTGTAACCCGGAAGCTTATGAGAAATCACGCTATGCCCTCCGATGAACCATCAAACAGGCAAAGCATCAATACAGGACTAAGATGGAAATGTACTGCACCGGCTCTGATGCTCGTCGGATGTGGCAGGGCTTGCAAACCATTACAGACTACAAAGGGAAGCACAGCCGAGAGCTGCACAGTGACACAGGCCTACCAGACGAGCTAAATTACTTCTATGCTCACTTAGAGGCAAATAACACTGAGTAGCTGATATACACTGCTCAAAAAAATAAAGTGAACACTTAAACAACACAATGTAACTCCAAGTCAATCACACATGTGTGAAATCAAACTGTCCGCGTAGGAAGCAACACTGATTGACAATAAATTTCACATGCTGTTGTGCAAATGGAATAGACAACAGGTGGAAATTATAGGCAATTAGCAAGACACCCCCAATAAAGGAGTGGTTCTGCAGGTGGTGACCACAGACCACTTCTCAGTTCCTATGTTTCCTGGCTGATGTTTTGGTCACTTTTGACTGCTGGCGGTGCTTTCACTCTAGTGGTAGCATGAGACGGAGTCTACAACCCACACAAGTGGCTCAGGTAGTGCAGCTCATCCAGGATGGGACATCAATGCGAGCTGTGGCAAGAAGGTTTGCTGTGTCTGTCAGCGTAGTGTCTAGAGCATGGAGGCGCTACCAGGAGACAGGCCAGTACATCAGGAGACGTGGAGGAGGCCGTAGGAGGGCAACAACCCAGCAGCAGGACCGCTACCTCCGCCTTTGTGCAAGGAGGAGCAGGAGGAGCACTGCCAGAGTAATTTCTCACAAAAACATGGGCATGGCATTGTTAGACGTTCCAGCAGTACCTGGTAAAAGAATATACACACAACACTGGATGTTTAGTGAAATATACATACATGTGTGAATAACTATAGTTACCTTACCAACATTTACACATGTGGAATCAGGATTAATAAATGGTGAGCTTAGTGTGTATAATTTGGTTAATAAATGCCTTATAAATGGTTTATTACAGCCCCTTAATGGGATTTAAATGTCTCTTTGAAATCTTACAACTGTTTATATCTATGCTCCATAAGGAATGCTCACTAGTAGAGTTTAAATCCCCACTCCCTCCTCCCAGCTCAAATAGAACTAAACTCTTATCAACAAAGACCAGGCATTGTGATATATCTGGTAGCTTATAAAATCATTCCAAGGATGGGATAGGAGAGGGAAATAGCATCTAATGCTTACGTCTCAAGTGGCACCCTATTCCATATATAGTGCTGTAGTCAAAAGTAGTGCACTTCATAGCAAATAGGATGCTATTTGGGTAGTCACATCATTTACCCTAACATTGCACTGGTTATCTGGTGTCCTGTGTGAACTTAAGTATGCTCCCTTCAATTCTCCCATCTCTCTTTCTCTCCTTCTGGGTTTGTAGATTTTTTTTTTGAGAACATCCCTTCCCTTCTTTTTCCCCAATGCAGATGGACGGGGCTAAACCTATTCAAAGTTGGGCAGAATCCAAACAGAATGTTGTTTGTACAAAATGGGCAGTCATTTTGTATTTACAGAATGTCCTGCATTAGAGATGCTGTTGTATAGCATCCTGTTTCCTGCCTCTATGTCCTCCCATCTGTGCCACTGAAAAGGCCTCAGTCTGCTCGATTGTGCCCAAATTTACAGGACACATCTGCCAAGCATGTCTTGTCAGCTGTTCCTCTGACTTATCCAGCCATTTCAGAGCCTAGGGAAGGCATTAGTGCCCACGTGTAGCAGAGGAATGAACACTGAAAAGGCCACATGTTCCCATTGAAACGGCATCTGGGATCTGGTTCCATCTAAATGACATTTAAAATGTATTGGAAATGGTAGTTAGAAGTTTTACTTCTGGTCAGGTAGTCAGCATGCTTATCTCAGTAACTTGCCAAGTCACTAATAACTGATATATCGAAAACAAACCTTTGTTGTTCTGCCCCTGAACAAGGCAGTTAACCCACTGTTCCTAGGCCGTCATTGAAAATAAGAATTTGTTCTTAACTGACTTGCCTAATTAAATAAAGGTAAAATAAAAACTAAAAACATGTTTAAACATATTTCTACTCCAACTTCAAGAAACTCACTTCCTTTACCTGCTTCTTTCTCTGTGCATAGCAGTCCCGATAGACAGTAAAGTAATGTTCACTTCTTGTGCTTGCCCAAGCAATCAGCACAGCAGACAATATTCAAACCTTCATTGTACACACATGCAAAGGAAAATAATGCAAGCATACAACATGCATAGGATAAAGTTCACATCCAATAAATAGTGATCAAATCTATATTTTACGCATGGAAATCTCCAAGAGGAAGAAATACAAATGGCTTGTTTTTGTGAAATGACAAATATTAATCCACATTCAAAATGAGTCTATAAGGAAGCAAAGAAAATGCACAGCTTCTGAAACCAATAGCTATTGCTGTGGCCTAGGATAGATGTTTAATGCCTATGAATGGACCAGTTTGATGGATGGTTTTTAGCCCTGCTATTGCATTGGCCATGCACACTGAATCAGAAGAAACGGTAGCAGGGCCTTTGTTGTGGATGAGCAAATGTTATTCCTCCCATCTCTGCATGCATCCAACCCTCATCCCAACAGATTTATAGAGGACTGTGTACTCAGACGGAAGACATATTTACTTTCTCTCAGGGTCGACTCATCAATCACAATGTTGAACAAAGGACGTTACACTTTTCTGTTATTTTTCTCCCTCTGACAACTGCTCTCCATCCAACAGACAAACTCAAATGTATTGACAGAAGAAAATGGTTGATTGCTTTTCTCCCTAGCTTTGTGGGTAATGTGTTGAATAATCCATGTTCTGTCACTTGCTTTGTGTTTTATATCATTCTGTTAAGTGGTTGTTTTCAGGGCAGTAATCACGTATCACCCTAAGTGTACAATGAAAAGGATATTATTTTTTCACCCAACATTTAACCTAAAATTCCAATAACATGGTGACGTTTTTTGTTGATTTCATGGTGAATTCACTTTAGTTGGCAACCAAATGTATATCAAAACTACTTACTAGACATTGAAATGACGTCTGTGCCTAGTGGGTATGCTCTGGTTCTATTCATTATAGTAAGAATAGAAATCGTATTCACTAAGCGTCTCAAACCAGGAGTGCTGATCTGGGATCCGTTTTGCATTTTCGATCATAATGTCTTTGAAGATCATAATGCATAAGATTGTATGGACAGGTGGCAACTGATTCTAGATCAGCACTCCAACTCTGCAATGCTTTATGAACACAGGCCCTGACATATTGTAGACATGAGTTGTTTACATTAAACCAGCCCACATATATATATATATATATATATATATATATATATATATATCCAGCTCTACATCCCCTCAAGACACTTCAAGGAGGATCCTATAGGAGTCTACTGGCACAGCCAGCCTCCCTTGCTCGCAGCCTTTCTGAAAGTGGATTAAACTAATGCATCTGTCCCCTCCCTGTCTCTGGACTAGTATTTATTGGTCCGATCTATATCCATATCTCTTACTGTGTCATAGCCCATTCACTCATACTGTCTGTTGTTCTATCTGCCTTCCTCTCCGCATGGAATAGAATACTGAGGAGGTTAAGGAATTAATGTAATTCACTGGATTCTAGGATTTAATGTTATAACCATAGAAATAGAATTACTGCAAACTACTGGATCAGTCGGACCTCACCTTTGACCTTGAATTACTGGAATAAAGTTGGTCGGTTCTTCAGCAATTTTCTCTTGGTTTTCCATAAGTATACTCTCATCGCACACAGATTACCTATTTAGTGCAGTACTTTTGACCAGGGCCCATAGGGTACAATTTTGGACATAGGCAATCCTATTTCCATTCATGATTTAATACAAATTATTTTGCAATCTGTGTTTTACTCCCTCCTATTACTTCCTGCTTATTATCATTTGAAAACTGGTTTTAGGTATCTGTCATGATGACCAACTAAGGGAATAGGGTTCTAGCAACATGAAGAGAAAGAAAATGGTGGTGCAATCTGGAAAGTCTACTACGTTGATTTTCCAATTTATTGGTTTTCAGTTTTCCATGGGTTACGTTTCATTGCGGCAGTTTCCTTTTGTTCCCCTGGAAGCCTTCAATAGAGAACACAGTATCTGCATCTCTAAATAGCACCCTATTTCCTACATACTGTAGTGCACAACTTTTGACCAGTGTCCATAGGGCTCTGGTAAAGAGTAGTGCACTGTATAGGGAATATGGTGCCATTTGGGATGGAACCAGTGCTAGCTGGGATTGTGTATTTCTCCACAGGCTCCAATTCACAAGGCTCTGCAATACCGAAGAGGAGAGCACCACCATTCTGTAGACTAGAGTACTGGAAAGATATACCACTTAGAATAAACTATTGTTTTTGTGCATAGTCCATGATCATTAATTTAATAACAAGACATTGGTGAGATATGCTGAATTTAAGGATGGGCCTGAGAGTATCCTATCATTAAACTAGTTTTTCAAGATAAGATAAAAACATATATTATTGAGCTGTGAGAACGTATGTATGGCTTTATGTAATAAAACAATGATAACTTTGTGAAAGAAAAGAAAAAGAAACCCAACTCCGTAATGATTCAAACATGATCGGCTTACGGCACAAGCTGAATTAGTCTATTATCTCTTACAAAACCAGATTACCGGTATTAACTGACTACAGGCCCAGGTACAGTGTATCGTTCAATGCATTGGCACGAGAACCTTATTAGACTACTTTTTAAATGACTGAAATATCCTTGCTAATGTGGTTAAATTGGTCCTGAGTCTTAAATTGGGCCTGAGTCTTAAAAATCTACGGGATGTGTTCCAAATGGCACCATATTCCCAACATAGCGCACTATGTAGGGAATAGAGTGCCATTTGGGACACAAGTACTATAATGAAGTCAGGGAAGTGCCAGGGTCATCAATAACTGTTGGATGCTTGAAAAGTGAACTTACCGAGGGGTGGGACCAGGACACAGCTCCCATTCTGGACACAGGTTGAAGTAAGACATCCTTTAAAATCATTTAAATACTCTCAGCTTCACCTAACACACGTTTATCTTAGCCTTTTTCTGTATTAAGTTGAGGCAAGGTTAAGTCCCAAAAGGTACCCTATGTAGGTAAAAGGGTGCCATTTGGGACTTAGCAAAAGGAAACACCCAGCCCTTTCTATCCTATCAGTGTTTTAACTATAAAACATCTGTTTTAGTTTGCAATGGATTGACTTGTGAAGTACACTCTGTATACTTATTTTGGTACGTGCTGTCCCGAGCATACATCTCTGTCACAAGTACGAGTCAGTATGTAGCATAATGTAAAAGGCAAGACTGAAGAAGAACTACCATCCACCCCTGACAGATATTTAAATGATAGTGAGCGTATGGCGCAGACTTTGGCAGAAAATATACAGTATGTATTTCAAAAAATCAAGGTAGTCGAACATATTTGATATAGAGTTTCAACCAAAAGGCAATTCATTTCTTGACGCCCCCCCTTGGGTAGTGCGTGGCGGAGAACTTTGTGGGCTATATTCGGCCCAGGATGGCAAGTTGGTGGTTGAAAATATCCCTCTAGAGGTGTGGGGGCTGTGCTTTGGGAAAGTGGGTGGGGTTATATCCTTCTTGTTTGGTCCTGTCCGGGGGTGTCATCGGATGGGGCCACAGTGTCTTCGGACCCCTCCTGTCTCAGCCTCCAGTAGTTTATGTGTCAGGGGGCTAGGGTCAGTTTGTATATCTGGAGTACTTCTCCTGTCCTATCCGGTGTCCTGTGTGAATTTAAGTATGCTCTCTCTAATTCTCTCTTTCTCTCTCTCAGAGGACCTGAGCCCTAGGACCATGCCTCAGGACTACCTGACATGATGACTCCTTGCTGTACCTAGTCCACCTGGCCGTGCTGCTGCTCCAGTTTCAACTGTTCTGCCGGTGAATATTATTATTTGACCATGCTGGTCATTTATGAACATTTGAACATCTTGGCCATGTTCTGTTATAATCTCCACCCGGCACAGCCAGAAGAGAACTGGCCACCCCACATAGCCTGGTTCCTCTCTAGGTTTCTTCCTAGGGAGTTTTTCCTAGCCAACGTGCTTCTACACCTGCATTGCTTGCTGTTTGGGGTTTTAGGCTGGGTTTCTGTACAGCACTTTGAGATATCCGCTGATGTACGAAGGGCTATATAAATAAATTTGATTGGATTTGATTTGAAATACAGATCTTAGAAAAACAATTAACATTTGAAAGTACAGCATTTTGAATACCTCTCAGAAAACCAAATCATATTTCAAGATATTTGAATATATGCAAGGTATTTGAAAACCAAAACATATTTAGTTGATGGCTGTCATGCCCTGACCTTAGAGAGCCTGTTTATGTCTCTATTTTGGTTTGGTCAGGGTGTGAGTTGGGGAGGGTCTTTCATACTGTAACGGCGTTCTTCTTTTGTCGCAAGAAAGTCGGACCGAAATGCAGCGTGTTGGTTACTCATGTTTTTTAATGAAAACAAATGACGATTACATGAAAATACTGAGAAAAATACAAAACAACAAAACGGTAAGCGTGAAACCTAAATACAGCCTATCTGGTGAAACTACACAGAGACAGGAACAATCACCCACGAAATACAAAGTGAAACCCAGGCTACCTAAATACGGTTCCCAATCAGAGACAACGAGAATCACCTGACTGATTGAGAACCGCCTCAGGCAGCCAAACCTATGCAACACCCCTACTCAGCCGCAAATCCCAATACCAACAAAACCCCAATACGAAATACAACATAAACCCATGTCACACCCTGGCCTGACCAACAAATAAACTAAAACACAAAAATACTAAGACCAAGGCGTGACAGAACCACCCCCTAAGGTGCGGACTCCCGGACGCACCTCAAAACCATAGGGAGGGTCCGGGGGGGCGTCTGTCCATGGTGGCGGTTCCGGCTCGGGACGTGGACCCCACTCCATAAATGTCAAAATGTCATAGTTCCTCCACTTCGCGTCCTGGGATGATCCACCCTCGCCGCCGACCATGGCCTAATAGTCCTCACCCAGAACCCCACTGAACTGAGGAGAAGCTCGTGACTGCTGAGGGGCAGCTCGGGACTGAGGCAGCTCGGGACTGAGGGGAAGATCGGGACTGAGGGGCAGCTCGGGACTGAGGGGCAGCTCGGGACTGAGGGTCAGCTCGGGACTGAGGGGCAGCTCGGGACTGAGGAGCAGCTCGGGACTGAGGAGCAGCTCGGGACTGAGAGAAAGCCCAGTACTGAGAGGAAACCCAGTACTGAGATGAAGCCCAGCCAGGCAGTTGAATCCGGCAGATCCTGGCTGACTGGCGGATCTGGAAGATTCTGGTTGACTGGCGGATCTGGAAGAGTCTGGTTGACTGGCAGATCTGGAAGAGTCTGATTGACTGGCAGATCTGGAAGAGTCTGGCTGACTGGCAGATCTGGAAGAGTCTGGCTGACTGGCAGATCTGGAAGAGTCTGGCTGACTGGCAGATTTGGGAGAGTCTGGCTGACTGGCAGATCTGGGAGAGTCTGGCTGACTGGCAGAACTGGAAGAGTCTGGCTGACTGGCAGATCTGGAAGAGTCTGGCTGACTGGCAGATCTGGAAGAGTCTGGCTGACTGGCAGATCTGGAAGAGTCTGGCTGACTGGCAGATCTGGAAGAGTCTGGCTGACTGGCAGATCTGGAAGAGTCTGGCTGACTGGCGGATCTGGAAGAGTCTGGCTGACTGACGGATCCTGGCAGACTGACGGCTCTGGCTGCTTCATGCTGACTGACGGCTTTGGCTGCTCCATGTTGACTGGCGGCTCTGGCTGCTCCATGCAGATTGACAGCTCTGGCGGCTTCTTGCAGACTGACAGCTCTGACTGTTCCATGCAGACTAACAGCTTTGGCAGCTCCTTGCAGACTGGCAGCTCCTTGCAGACTGGCAGCTCCTTGCAGACTAGCAGCTCCATGCAGACTGGCAACTCCATGCAGACTGGCAACTCCATGCAGACTGGCAACTCCATGCAGACTGGCAACTCCTTGCAGACTGGCAGCTCCTTGCAGACTGGCACCTCAGGACTAGTATGGAGCACTGACCCAGGTGCCATTAAATCCCCGACACGCTCCGTCGGACGAATCTTGTACCTAAAGCACCAAACTAGCAACTCCCTCATTACTCTCTCCTCCAATTTCCCCATTAACTCCTTCACAGTCTCTGTTTCGCTCACCTCCAACACCGGTTCTGGTCTCCTCCTTGGCTCCTCACGATAAACAGGGAGAGTTGGCTCAGGTCTGTGTCCTGACTCAGCCACTCTCCCTCTGAGCCCCCCCAAGAAATTTTTGGGGCTGATTTTCGGGTTTCGCTCTGCGCCGCCGTGTCTTTCTTTTTGACTCCATTCTCCTATAGCCCTCTTCGCACTGCTCCAGCGAATCCCAGGCGGGCTCCGGCACTCTCTCTGGGTCGGCCGCCCACCTGTCTATTTCTTCCCACGTCATATACTCCAAGCCTCTGCTGTCCATAACGTCCTCCCTTCGCTGCTCCAGCTGCCTGTTAACACGCTGCTCGGTCCGTGTGTGGTGGGTGATTCTGTAACGGCGTTCTTCGTTTGTCGCAAGAAAGTCGGACCGAAATGCAGCGTGTTGGTTACTCATGTTTTTTAATGAAAACAAATGACGATTACATGAAAATACTGAGAAAAATACAAAACAACAAAATGGAACGTGAAACCTAAATACAGCCTATCTGGTGAAACTACACAGAGACAGGAACAATCACCCACGAAATACAAAGTGAAACCCAGGCTACCTAAATACGGTTCCCAATCAGAGACAACGAGAATCACCTGACTGATTGAGAACCGTCTCAGGCAGCCAAACCTATGCAACACCAATACTCACCCGCAAATCCCAATACCAACAAAACCCCAATACGAAATACAACATAAACCCATGTCACACCCTGGCCTGACCAACTAATAAACTAAAACACAAAAATACTAAGACCAAGGCGTGACATATATTATTTGTATTTCTATGTTTTAGCAGGGTAGGGTTCTCAATCAGGGACAGCTGTCTATCGCTGTCTCTGAGAACCATACTTAGGGATTCCTTTTTTCCACCTGTCTTTGTGGGAAGTTGACTTTGTTTAGGGCACATAGTCTTTAGCTTCACGGTTCGTTTTTGGAGTGTTTATTGTTTTGTTCAGCGTAATTTTCCAAATAAAAAGAAAATGTACGCTCACCACGCTGCACCTTGGTTCTCTTCTTTTAATGGCTGTGTCAATGGCTGCCAAATACTTAATGAAGAACCAAAAACTGTAAATATTAGTTGGATAAGTCTAAATATATGAACATGTTTTGGAGGGCTCTTAGATATAGCTAGAATTAAATACCAGGGACATGGAATCACCTCAACATTACAGTGGCCAATTTTTGCAGCTTCAAAATGCAGTAAGACATATATTTTGATAATAAGTAAGGGAATACAGTAAAACTTGACATGTGTAGTTACTTTGTGATTATTACTATAGCAACATAGTTGTTACATGTGAGTTTGGAAATTGCTTTATAATTAGATATGAATGGAGTTATGTATGTTATTTATCTTTGTATAGCATAAAATGAAAAAATGTACATGCACAAACATAGATATTGACCTTGTGAGATGCTGGAGGAAACAGGTACAAAAGTCTTTATATCCACAGTGTAACGGTTTTCTTGTGGTACCCCCCCCCCATTCTCCTATAGCCCTCTTCGCACTGCTCCAGCGATTCCCAGGCGGGCTCCGGCACTCTTCCTGGGTCGACCGCCCACCTGTCTATTTCCTCCCAAGTAGTATAGTCCATACTCTTGCAGTCCAAAACGTCCTCCCATGTCCATTCCTCTTTTCGCTGCTGCTGCTGCCTGTCACCACCCCGCTTGGTCATGTTGTGGTGGGTAATTCTGTAACGGTTGTCTTGTGGTGAAGGAGAGGCGGACCAAAACGCAGCGTGGTGGTTATTCATGTTTTTTTAAATAAAGACAATATACATGAATAAACTAACAAAACAATAAACGTGAGAAAACATAAACAGCCTTTCTGGTGAAAACAAACACAGAGACAGGACCAATCACCCACAAACACACAGTGAAACCCAGGCTACCTAAGTATCATTCTCAATCAGAGACAACTAATGACACCTGCCTCTGATTGAGAACCATACTAGGCCGAAACATAGAAATACCCAAATCATAGAAAAACAAACAAACTGCCCACCCCAAATCACGTCCTGACAATACTAAATAATGACAAAACAAAGGAAATAAAGGTCAGAACGTGACACACAGTTAAAACCTCTTCAGGATTATGTACCTATACAGGAACCAAATCAGTGGAAATTCCAGAGCGCCAACTAATTGTACTCGTTAAAACTCAAACTTTCATTAAAATTCACATGCAGGGTACTCAATCCAAGCCACACTCGTTGTGAATATAGCCAACATGTCAGATTTGTAAAATGCTTTTCGGCGAAAGCATGAGAAGCTATTATCTGATAGCATGCAGCCCCCAGAAACACACAAAGGGGACGTAAACATAGAAATTAGCATAGCCGGCGCTACCCAAAACGCAGAAATAAAATATAAAACATTCATTACCTTTGACGAGATTCTTTGTTGGCACTCCTATATGTCCCATAAACATCACAATTGGGTCTTTTTTCCGATTAAATCGGTCCATATATACCCAAAATGTCCATTTATGAACACCGAGAAATCCATGGAAAAAGTCACGTTTCCGAACGCGACGTAATTTTCTAAAATTCATAAAGTTGCCTATAAACTTTGACAAAACACTTCAACCTACTTCTGTAATCCAAGTTTAGGTATTAGTAAACGTTAATAAACGATCAAATTGATCACGGAGAGATCTGTATTCAATAGCTGGAAGTTTCAAAACGAAGTCCATTTCCTCACGGACATTTTTTTCAGTTGCGCACCTGAAGACCGGATGTGCAGTTGACTAATCTGACCAAGGATAAAGTGCCCTGTTAATCACAACACTGGCAACGTCGTGTGGAAGCTGTAGGAATTAAAACCACAGTTCCATCATTTATGGCAAGACATAGACAATACAAACACTGGCGGATGGATTTTTTCTTTGTCGATGTCGTGATCAGGTTTTCGGAAATCGTTCTGTTATAGTCACAGACACCATTGAACCAGTTCTAGAAACTTCAGACTGTTTTCTATGCACACATACTAATCATATGCATAAACTATATTCCTGGCATGAGTAGCAGGACGTGGAAATGTTGCATGATTTTTAACAGAATGTTGAAAAAAGTAGCTTGATCTCCAACAGGTTTTAAACAAGTTCTATATCGACCACTCAGCAAGGAAGAAGCCACTGGTCCAAAACCTCCATAAAAAAGACTACGGTTTGCAACTGCACATGGGGACAATGATCTGGTCTGATGAAACAAAAATAGAACTGTTTGGCCACCATGACCATCGTTATATTTGGAGGAAAAAGGGGGTGGCTTGCAAGCCGAAGAACATCATCCCAAACGTGAAGCACGGGGTGGCAGCATCGTGTTGTGGGGGTGCTTTGCTGCAGGAGGGACTGGTGCACTTCACAAAATTGATGGCATCATGAGGTAGGAAAAGTATGTCGACATATTGAAGCCACATCTCAAGACATTTGTCAGGAAGTTAAAGCTTGGTCGCAAATGGGTCTTCCAAATGAACAATGACCGCAAGCATACTTCCAAAGTTGTGGCAAAATGGCTTAATACGTACTACAAAGTCAAGGTCTTGGAGTGGCCATCAAAAGCCCTGACCTCAATCCTGTGGGCTGAACTGAAAAAGCGTGTGCGAGGAAGGAGGCATACAAACTTGACTCAGTTACACCAGCTCTGTCAGGAGAAATGGGCCAAAATACACCCAATTTATTGTGGGAAGCTTGTGTAAGGCTACCCGAAACGTTTGACCCAATTTAATCAATTCAAAGGCAATGCTACCAAATACTAATTGAGTGTATGTAAACTTCTGACCCACTGGGAATGTGATGAAAGAAATAAAAGCTGAAATAAATCATTCTCTCTACTATTATTCTGACATTTCACATTCTTAAAATAAAGTGGCGACTGATCTAAGGCAGGGAATTTCCAAATCAAATCAAATTTTATTTGTCACATACACATGGTTAGCAGATGTTAATGCGAGTGTAGCGAAATGCTTGTGCTTCTAGTTCCGACAATGCAGTAATAACCTACAAGTAATCTAACTAACAATTCCTAAACTACTGTCTTATACACAGTGTAAGGGGATAAAGAATATGTACATAAGGATATATGAATGAGTGATGGTACAGAGCAGCATAGGCAAGATACAGTAGATGGTATCGAGTACAGTATATACATATGAGATGAGTATGTAAATGAAGTGGCATAGTTAAAGTGGCTAGTGATACATGTATTACATAAGGATGCAGTCGATGATATAGAGTACAGTATATATGTATGCATATGAGATGAATAATGTAGGGTAAGTAACATTATATAAGGTAGCATTGTTTAAAGTGGATAGTGATATATTTACATCATTTCCCATCAATTCCCATTATTAAAGTGGCTGGAGTTGAGTCAGTGTCAGTGTGTTGGCAGCAGCCACTCAATGTTAGTGGTGGCTGTTTAACAGTCTGATGGACTTGAGATAGAAGCTGTTTTTCAGTCTCTCGGTCCCAGCTTTGATGCACCTGTACTGACCTCGCCTTCTGGATGATAGCGGGGTGAACAGGCAGTGGCTCGGGTGGTTGATGTCCTTGATGATCTTTATGGCCTTCCTGTAACATCGGGTGGTGTAGGTGTCCTGGAGTGCAGGTAGTTTTCCCCCGGTGATGCGTTGTGCAGACCTCACTACCCTCTGGAGAGCCTTACGGTTGAGGGCGGAGCAGTTGCCTTACCAGGCGGTGATACAGCCCGCCAGGATGCTCTCGATTGTGCATCTGTAGAAGTGTGTGAGTGCTTTTGGTGACAAGCTGAATTTCTTCAGCCTCCTGAGGTTGAAGAGGCGCTGCTGCGCCTTCTTCACGATGCTGTCTGTGTGAGTGGACCAATTCAGTTCGTCTGTGATGTGTATGCCGAGGAACTTAAAACTTGCTACTCTCTCCACTACTGTTCCATCGATGTGGATAGGGGGTGTTCCCTCTGCTGTTTCCTGATGTCCACAATCATCTCCTTAGTTTTGTTGACGTTGAGTGTGAGGTTATTTTCCTGACACCACACTCAGAGGGCCCTCACCTCCTCCCTGTAGGCCGTCTCGTTGTTGTTGGTAATCAAGCCTACCACTGTTGTGTCGTCCGCAAACTTGATGATTGATTTGGAGGCGTGAGTGGCCACGCAGTCGTGGGTGAACAGGGAGTACAGGAGAGGGCTCAGAACGCACCCTTGTGGGGCCCCAGTGTTGAGGATCAGCGGGGAGGAGATGTTGTTACCTACCCTCACCACCTGGGGTGGCCCGTCAGGAAGTCCAGTACCCAGTTGCACAGGGCGGGGTCGAGACCCAGGCTTGATGTCGAGCTTGGAGGGTACTATGGTGTTGAATGCCGAGCTGTAGTCGATGAACAGCATTCTCACATAGGTATTCCTCTTGTCCAGATAGGTTAGGGCAGTGTGCAGTGTGGTTGAGATTGCATCGTCTGTGGACCTATTTGGGCGGTAAGCAAATTGGAGTGGGTCTATGGTGTCAGGTAGGGTGGAGGTGATATGGTCCTTGACTAGTCTCTCAAAGCACTTCATGATGACGGAAGTGAGTGCTACGGGGCGGTAGTCGTTTAGCTCAGTTACCTTAGCTTTCTTGGGAACAGGAACAATGGTGGCCCTCTTGAAGCATGTGGGAACAGCAGACTGGAATAGGGATTGATTGAATATGTCCGTAAACACACCAGCCAGCTGGTCTGCGCATGCTCTGAGGGCGCGGCTGGGGATGCCGTCTGGGCCTGCAGCCTTGCGAGGGTTAACACGTTTAAATGTTTTACTCACCTCGGCTGCAGTGAAGGAGAGACCGCATGTTTCCGTTGCAGGCCGTGTCAGTGGCACTGTATTGTCCTCAAAGCGGGCAAAAAAGTTATTTAGTCTGCCTGGGAGCAAGACATCCTGGTCCGTGACTGGGCTGGATTTCTTCCTGTAGTCCGTGATTGACTGTAGACCCTGCCACATGCCTCTTGTGTCTGAGCCGTTGAATTGAGATTTCTACTTTGTCTCTGTACTGACGCTTAGCTTGTTTGATAGCCTTGCGGAGGGAATAGCTGCACTGTTTGTACTCGGTCATGTTACCAGACACCTTGCCCTGATTAAAAGCAGTGGTTCGCGCTTTCAGTTTCACGCGAATGCTGTCATCAATCCACGGTTTCTGGTTAGGGAATGTTTTAATCATTGCTATGGGAACGACATCTTCAACGCACGTTCTAATGAACTCGCACACCGAATCAGCGTATTCGTCAATGTTGTTATCTGACGCAATACGAAACATGTCCCAGTCCACGTGATTGAAGCAGTCTTTGAGTGTGGAGTCAGCTTGGTCGGACCAGCGTTGGACAGACCTCAGCGTGGGAGCTTCTTGTTTTAGTTTTCGTCTGTAGGCAGGTATCAGCAAAATGGAGTCGTGGTCAGCTTTTCCGAAAGGGGGGCGGGGCAGGGCCTTATATGCGTCGCGGAAGTTAGAGTAACAGTGATCCAAGGTTTTTCCACCCCTGGTTGCGCAATCGATATGCTGATAAAATTTAGGGAGTCTTGTTTTCAGATTAGCCTTGTTAAAATCCCCAGCAACAATGAATGCAGCCTCCGGATAAATGGTTTCCAGTTTGCAAAGAGTTAAATAAAGTTCGTTCAGAGCCATCGATGTGTCTGCTTGGGGGGGATATAAATGGCTCTGATTATAATCGAAGAGAATTCTCTTGGTAGACAATGCGGTCTTCATTTGATTGTGAGGAATTCTAAATCAGGTGAACAGAAGGATTTGAGTTCCTGTATGTTTCTTTCATCGCACCATGTCTCGTTAGCCATAAGGCATACGCCCCCACCCCTCTTCTTACCAGAAAGGTGTTTGTTTCTGTCGGCGCGATGCGTGGAGAAACCCGTTGGCTGCACTGCTTCGGATAGCGTCTCTCCAGTGAGCCATGTTTCTGTGAAGCACAGAACGTTACAGTCTCTGATGTCCCTCTGGAATGCTACCCTTGCTCGGATTTCATCAACCTTGTTGTCAAGAGACTGGACATTGGCAAGAAGAATGCTAGGGAGTGGTGCACGGTGTGCCCGTCTCCGGAGTCTGACCAGAAGACCGGCTCATTTCCCTCTTTTTCGGAGTCGTTTTTTTGGGTCGCTGCATGCGATCCATTCCGTTGTCCTGTTTGTAAGGCAGAACACAGGATCCGCGTCGCGAAAAACATATTCTTGGTCGTACTGATGGTGAGTTGACGCTGATCTTATATACAGTAGTTCTTCTCGACTGTATGTAATGAAACCTAAGATGACCTGGGGTACTAATGTAAGAAATAACACGTAAAAAAACAAAAAACTGCATAGTTTCCTAGGAACGCGAAGCGAGGCGGCCATCTCTGTCGGCGCCGATGCAAACCCCGAATTTTTACTCGGATCAAATGTCAGGAATTGTGACACCTTCCGACTTTAACTGTATGTCAAGAAACTTGGATTTGGTGATACACAAATTTGGTGATACACAAAGCAACTCAAACAAATTTCATAATATCTTTTTATACATTTTCTTCCTCGGGATTGGGCTAGTGGATCGCATCCAACTTTGAAGGTGCATATACCATCATTCTACTGTACGGTAGAGTGAGGCCAATCACGGCCTACCTACATTAAAATCTCTTCCTCTAAGAAAGGGAAATATAGTCCTAGATATGACTCCCCCCCACTACACCACTCAAACCCCAACCCAGTCCAGCCGCTTATAACCCTTTTACACGATCTCTCCCTATCTACATCATACACTTCACAAAATATCAACACATGCTCTACCGTTTCCTCCACTAAACACTCATCACACAGACCTGTTTCCCTATCATCCACAACGTGGCATTCAAACCGTAGTCTACTCCACACAACTTCCTCTCTCCTACATCCCAAACTCCCCACCTCTTCCTTTTCTGACCAATAAAATTGCCTCCCCTTACTACTAGCATCCCACAAAGATAAAGCCCTTTTTCCCGGATCACTTCTCTGCAGCCCAGCGGGACCTGAATATCTACCCACTCTTTCCTCATAGAACTCTAAGCCACCACATCTGCCTTCTCATTGCCCTCCACACCCACATAGGAGGGGACCCAGCAAAAGCTTACCACCACTCCAATCCTATTAACAGCACCATCTTCTCCACAAACATGTCTCCCCTAACCAACCTGCCGCCTTCACACTACTCAACACTGCAGCCAAATCAGAGTAGATCACCACTCTGAGTGGTTTCACCTCCTCCACCGATCTTAAACCTATAATCATGGCCATCAACTCGGCCGCATAATCAGTTAACCGCTTCCATACTCTAACATCCAATTCTGGGATATACACCCCTGGTCCCACCCTACCACTGACTGGATCCTAAATCTTTGAAAATGAATAAAACCAATTATCTATACTCTCTCCACACGCGGTCTCATGTCTTCACCCCATTCTCTCCTGCCCTCAATTATGTCCACATCTACACTTGGTTTCAGGAAATAGCCACGGAGGAACATTCCCCAATGCAATTACCGGCCCTATCTCTCGCTCCCCCAGTCCATATTCGACCACCTTCTGCCCAATTATCCACCCACACGCCTTCTGCTTACCAATTCCTCGTTCCCAGCATTCCCCAGTTGCCATGACCGCAGGATATGTTTCAGGAACTCCTTTTCAACCTCGCTCAGTGCGCTAATGCAAGTTTGTCTCGCCTTATCCTCAGTGGTAGTTCCCCACTATCCATCTGCAATGCCTCAACAGGTGTCGTCCTGAAGGCTCCCACACACAATCTCAGGGCCCTTGACTGTATCCTGTCCAGGTGTTGTCGTACCATTTTGGCTGCCAATCCAAATACAAAGCTCCCAAAATCAAAAGAATTACCTGATCAATGCCTGTAAAATAGTCTGTGTCTAAACGACCCCCAATCATATCCTGCCACTGCCCTTATGAGGTTCAGCACCTTCCTACACTTAATTTCAATATACTCAACATGTCTTTTCACGTAAGCCGGTCATCAGCTAACCTTTAGCTCGGAAAACTCTCGCCAGTTTGCACAAAGTGATTCTAACCAGAGCATACCAGACCTATTTACTCTCCATATCCCCGGATTCCCACCACAAGCTCTGAACCATTTCACCTGGATCATTGCAGCTAGCTAGCAATCCGAGAGTATACTCACGGCTAACGTCTCTGTCCCAAAGCAAGCACCAACTAGCCTGGAGCTAGCCCATGCTAGGCCCATCTCCCGGCACTCCTGGTTCAATTGGCATGGAATCATTTTGCTGCCGGTGCAGAGCCCCGCCGGTCCTTCACGACTGGACAACCGACGTAATCTGCCTGAGGGGGTTATTCAACTGGCCCCTCTGTCGCGATGTCCCCTGAATGCCAATCTTCTAGCCTGCTAGCCGCGGCTCGCTAGCTGCCTAGAGCATATCGCCTGTTAGCTGGTGTTGCAATCAACTGTAGAGATAGCCTGCAGAGTTCTGTCTTACTATCCAGGTCTGTACCCAAACATTTCGAGCTTCTACCTTTAAAAATACAAATCCATCCATATCCAGAAACAAGTCTCTTGCAAGTCTCTCTATAGCCACTTGCTATAGACCGTGCTCTGGACACCATATGTGAAGTGATTGCCCCCCATCTATCTTCAGAGCTTGTGCCACTAGGTGACTTAAACAGGGACATGCTTAACACACCGGCCATCCTACAATCTAAGCTTGATGCCCTCTCACACAAATTATCAAATTATGAACCTACCAGGTACAACCCCAAAGCTGTAAACACGGGCACCCTCATAGATATCATCCTAACCAACTTGCCCTCCAAATACACCTCTGCTGTTTTCAACCAAGATCTCAGCCTCAGTGCATCCGTAATGGGTTTGCGGTCAAAAGACCACCCATCATCACTGTCAAACGCTCCCTAAAACACATCAGCAAGCAGGCCTTTCTAATCGACCTGGCCCTGGTATCCTGGTAGGATATTGACCTCATCCCGTCAGTAGAGGATGCCTGGTTATTCATCAAAAGTGCCTTCCTCTCCATTTTAAATAAGCCGATTTAAAAAAAATTGAACCAGGAACAGATACAGTCCTTGGTTCTCTCCAGACCTGACTGCCATTGACGAACACAAAAACATCCTGTGGCATTTTGCATTAAAACCTCTTAGAGATCGGGCTACTTTTTTCAACATTCTGTTAAAAATCGCGCAACATTTCAACGTCCTGCTACTCATGCCAGGAATATAGTATATGCATACGATTAGTATGTGTGCATAGAAAACACTTTGAAGTTTCTAGAACTGGTTCAATGGTGTCTGTGACTATAACAGAGCGGGTTCCATGGTCAAAATCACAAGGAAACCTGATCACAAAATCGACGGAGAAAAAATCAATCCGCCAGTCTATGTATTGTCTATTGGAAGGAAAAATACTTAAGGATGGGATTACAGTTCCTACAGTTGCCACACGATGTCGCCAGTGTTGTGATTTCGATTCAACTAAATCCTTGGTCATCTGAGTAATAGCCACATTTGGTTTTCAGGTCCACAGCTGTGAAAAATGGAACCGGAAAAGTTGGCTACTTTTCCAAACATGTGCCTATTGAATACAGATTGCTCCGTGATCAATTTGATCGTTTATTAAGGTTTACTAATACCTAAAGTTGGATTACAGAAGTAGTTTGAAGTGTTTTGTCAAAGTTTATAGGCAACTTTTTTAATTTAAAAAAATAACGTTGCGTTTAAAAACGGTGTTTTTCCTGGATCTGACGGTCTTCATAAATGGACATTTTGGGTATACAAGGACCGATTTCATCGAAAAAAAGACCCAATTGTGAAGTTTATGGGACATATAGGAGTGCCAACAAAGAAGCTCGTCAAAGATAATGAATCTTTTATATTTTATTTCTGCGTTTTGTTTAGTGCTGGCTACGCTAATTCTTTTGTTTACGTCCCCTTCTGGTATTTCGGGGTGTTGCATGCTATCAGATAATAGCTTCTCATGCTTTCGCCGAAAAGCATTTTACAAATCTGACTCATTGGCTAGATTCACAACGAGTGTAGCTTGAATTGAGTACCCTGCATGTGAGTTTTAATGAACGTTTGAGTTTGAGTGCTATTAGCATTTGGCATGGCGCATTTGCATTTATTGTTGGCAAGGTGGGACGCTAGCGTGTCGGGTGGGCCAGAGAGGTTAACATCGAATAGCCCCAGTGAAATGCAACTTTTCAGGGAAGTTAGGAACCAATATAAACAGACAGTTAGGAAAGCTAAGGCTAGCTTTATCAAGCAGAAATTTGCATCCTCTAGCACAAACTCCAAAAAGTGCTGGGACAATGTAAAGTCCATAGAGAATAAGAGCACTTCCTCCTACCTGCCCACTGCACTGAGGATAGAAAACACTGTCAACATCCAATAGATCCACTATAATTGAGAATTTCAATAAGCATTTTTCTACAGCTGGCCATGCTTTCCACCTGGCTACCCCTACCCTGGTCAACAGCCCTGCACCCCCCAAAGCAACTTGCCCAAGCCTCCCCCATTTCTCCTTCACCCAAATCCAGATACCTGATGTTCCGAAAGAATTGCAAAATCTGGACCCCCTACAAATCAGTCGGGCTAGACAATCTGGAACCTCTCTTTCTAAATGTATCTGCCGAAATTGTTGCAACCCCTATTACTAGCCTGTTCAACCTTTCTTTCGTATCGTCTGAGATTCCCAAAGATTGGAATGGAGCCGCGGTCATCCCCCTCTTCAAAGGGGGAGACACTCTAGACCCAAACTGCTACAGACCTATATCTATCCTACCCTGTCTTTCTAAGGTCTTCGAAGTTAACAAACAGATCACTGACCATTTCGAATACCACCGTACCTTCTCCGCTATGCAATCTGGTTTCAGAGCTGGTCATGGGTGCACCTCAGCCATGCTCAAAGTCCTAAACGATATCATAACCGCCATCGATAAGAGACAATACTGTGCAGCCGTATTCGCCAACGCTTTTGACTCTGTCAATCACCACATTCTTAACGGCAGACTCAACATCCTTGTTTTCTCAAATGATTGCCTCGCATGGTTCACCAACTACTTCTCTGATAGAGTTCAGTGTGTCAAATTGGAGGGCCTGTTGTCCGGACCTCTGGCAGTCTCTATGGGGGTGCCACAGGGTTCAATTGTCGGGCTGTCTCTTCTCTGTATACATCAATGATATCACTTTTGATGCTGGTGATTCTCTGATCCACCTCTATGCAGACGACACCGTTCTGTATACTTCTGGCCCATCTTTGGACACTGTGTTAACTGACGTCCAGATGAGCTTCAATGCCATACAACTCTCCTTCCATGGCCTCCAACGGCTCTTAAATGCAAGTAAACTAAATGCATGCAAAGTATTGAGATAAACTTTTGTTATTGACCAAATACTTATTTTACACCATAATTTGCAAATAAATTCCTTAAAAATCCTACTATGTGATTTTCTGGAGTTTTTTTTCTCATTTTGTCCGTCATAGTTGAAGTGTACCTATGATGAAAATTACAGGCTTCTCATCTTTTTAAGTGGGAGAACTTGCACAATTGGTGGCTGACTGTCACACCCTGACCATAGTTTACTTTGTATGTTTCTATGTTTGGTTGGTCAGGGTGTGATCTGAGTGGGCATTCTATTTTGGATGTCTTGTTTGTCTATTTCTATGTCTGGCCTGATATGGTTCTCAATCAGAGGCAGGTGTTTGTCATTGTCTCTGATTGGGAACCATATTTAGGGAGCCTGGGTTTCACTGTGTGTTTGTGGGTGATTGTTCCTGTCTCTGTGTTTTGCACCAGATAGGGCTGTTTTCGGTTTTCGTACGTTTGTTATTTTGTTAGTTTAATCGTGTTTCGTTTCCTTATTAAATAAAATGAATCACAACTACGCTGCATTTTGGTCTGCTCCTCCTTCACACAACGAAAGCCGTGACACTGACTAAATACTTTTTTTGCCCCACTGTCTCTCCCTCACTAGCTTTAAGCACCAGCTGTCAGAGCACTGCACCTGTATATAGCCCATCTGTAAATTGCCCATCCATCTACCTCTTCCCCATACTATATCTATTTATTTATCTTACTCCTTTGCACCCCAGTATTTCTACTTGCACATTCATCTTCTGCACATCTACCATTCCAGTGTTTAATTGCTATGTTGTAATTACTTCGCTACAATGGTCTATTTTTTGCCTTACCTTCCTTATCTTAAGTCATTTGCACACACTGTATATATACTTTTTCTTTATTGACTGTATGTTTGTTTATTCCATGTGTAACTCTGTGTTGTCGTATGTGTCAAACTGCTTTGCTTTATCTTGGCAGGTCGCAGTTGTAAATGAGAACTTATTCTCAACTAACCTACCTAGTTAAATAAAGGTTAAATATTTTTATTTTTTATTTTTAACCACATACCTAAATACTTAAACTCAGACACACTACCTATATCCTGAGCGTATATTTGCAGCCTAAAATTTGTAAGATTCCTCCTAGAATACACCATAAAGCAGGACCTTGCCACAGACATCCTAAACCCCCATGTTAGAGACCAATCATCCACAACTCCCACAGCTTCTTGCATCTTCCTCATCCCATAAGTCACCATTACATCTCTCATCCATACAGCTCCATCAGCAGCATACAAGGCCACACCCACTCCCACAGAGTTCACCACCAAGACTCTTCACTTAGCTGGCTGCTCTGCCAAACTGAGAAATCGGGAGAGAAGAGCCTTGTCAGGGAGGTGACCAAGAACCTGATGGTCACTCTGACAGAGCTCCGGAGGTCCTCTGTGGAGGTGGGAGAACCTTCCAGAATGACAACCATCTCTGCAGCACTCCACCAACCAGGCCTTTATTGTAGAGTGGTCAGACGGAAGCAACTCTTCAGTAAAAGGCATATGACAGCACGTTGTAGTTTGCCAAAAGGCACCCAAAGGACTCTCAGACCATGAGAAAAAAGATTCTCTGGTCTGAGGAAACCTGGCAACATCCCTATGGTGAAGGCAGCATCATGCTGTGGGGATTTTGAGACTGGTCAGGATCGAGGGAAGGTGGAAGGGAGCAAAGTACAGAGAAATCCTTGATGAAACCTGCTCTAGAGTGCTCAGGACTTCAGACCTGGTGAAGGTTTACCTTCCAACAGGACAACGACCCTAAGCACACAAGCCTAGACAACGCAGGAGTGGCTTCGGGACAAGTCTCTGAATGTCCTTGAGTGGTCCAGCCAGAGCCCGGACTTGAACCAGATCGAACATCTCTGGAGAAACTTGAAAATAGCTGTGCAGCGATGCTCCCGATCCAACCTGAATGAGCTTGAGAGGATCTGCAGAGAAGAATGGGAAAACTCCCCAAATTAAGGTGTGCCAAGCTTGTAGCGTCATACCCAAGGTAGGCTGTAATCGCTGCCAAAGGTTCTTCAACAAAGTACTGAGTAAAAGTCATATCAGTTTAAAATGTTTAATAAATGTGCAAAAATATAAAAAATAGTTTTTTTATTTGTCTTTATGGGGTATTGTATGTAGATTGACGAGGGGGGAAAATAATTGAATCCATTTTAGAAAAAAGCTGTAATGTAACAAAATGTGTAAAAAGACAAGGGGTCTGTGTCACATCTGCTCCTGCCACACCCCTAGTGGACGTCTGGTGTCTCTTTGACCTGCAGCCACTCCTCCAGTACACTCTCTCTCTCCCCCTCCCTTACTGTTTGTGTGTGATTGCATCAAGCATTTCACTACACTCGCATTAACATCTGCTAACCATGTGTATGTGACAAATAAAATTTGATTTGATTGTGTGGTTGGAGACAGATGTGCTGGAGCCAGAGCAGATTCTCACCAGCTGCAAACCGTTCCATAATCAAGACCTCTACAAATAATCCTGCCACTTCCACTCTGCCAGTTCGTAATCTCCATTCAGTCAGTCATGCTTCTAGCTATTTGTCGTTATTTAAGATCCTGTATCCTGCTGTGCCTGACGCTGTTTCTCCTCTCACTGCAGTTTTGCCGCTCTGACTTCCTGTCTCCTGTTCCACATCTCGCTCCTCTGTTCTGGATTCAACTCATCATCACTCCCTTGGATTCCCCTCCAGACCTGTTTACCCTGTCTCAACCCAGCTCACTCCTACCTCAGCCTCCACATCTGGTTTCCTACAACTCATCCGAGCTTCCCTGGATCTGCACTTCGTCTCTCCCAGGTGTTACAATAAATATATTTGTTCATTCATCCCTGTTTCCTGGTCTGAGTCTGCTCTTGGGTTCTCCGGTGCTGCTCCGCTTAACAGTCTGAATACCTTCCGAATGCACTGTAAATCTTTAGTTTGGCATGTCGCCTGTGATGCAGTTCACATGACTTTTGAATGATCCTCTCTCCCCCCTTTTGTTCCATGCTGGCTGAAGACCTGGCTAGCCAGTAAGCAGCTAACACCAGACACAGATGAAAGGGGAAAAATATACGTATCTTTGCCATAGATCAATAGGGTAAACTTTTAGTTATTTTTGCTGCCAACCCACAGTGAAATGTTGGCACTAGTAGTTACCATCTATCTTCTGTATATAAACCACATTTTCTCTGATTGTGGATACAGGGCATACTTATTTAAATTAGGTAAGAGAATATCATATTACCATTGGTGTATTAAAATGAGATTTAGGGTTATGACAACCTATCCCCTATATAATGCGCTAACCTACTTTTGAACAGAGCCTAATGCACTAGCCTACGTTCGACCAGAGCACTTTTGACCACTATATATGGAATAGGGTGCTATTTGGGATGCAGACATGGTTTATAAGATGAAGAAAAGCCTGAAACTAAGGACAAGGGAGCTTGTATTACGACAAAGTATGGCTAATCACAATTCCTGTCAATCTGCATATATTATTTGACAACAATCTTCTTACTTCTACTTTCAATTTTAATTTACATTTTATTTATTTAACCTTTATTTAACTAGACAAGTCAGTTAAGAACAAATTCTTATTTACAATGACAGCCTACCTGCGGGACGGGGATTAAAAAAGTAAAAAAATGAATACAAAACACACATCACAACAAGAGAGACAAAAAATGACATAAAGAGAGACCTAAGACAACAACATAACAGCAAAACATGACAATACAGCATGGTAGCAACACAACATGGTACAAACATTATTGGGCAAAGTCAACAGCCCAAAGGTCAGTAAGAGTGTCCATGATTGTGTCTTTGAATGAAGAGATTAAGACAAAACTGTCCAGTTTGAGTGCTTGTTGCAGCTCGTTCCAGTCGCTAGCTGCAGCAAACTGAAAAGAGGAGTAACCCAGGGATGTGTTTGCTTTGGGGACCTTTAACAGAATGTGACTGGCAGAACGGGTCTTGTATGTGGAGAATAAGGGCTGCAGTAGATATTTCAGATAGGGGGAGTGAGGCCTAAGAGGGTTTTATAAATAAGCATCAACCAGTGGGTCTTGCAACGGGTATACAGAGATGACCAGATTACAGAAGAGTATAGAGTGCAGTGATGTGTCCTGTAAGGAGCATTGGTGGCAAATCTGATGGCCCGAATGGTAAAGAACATATAGCCTCTCGAGAGCACCCTAACCTGCCAATCTATAAATTATGTCTCCATAATCTAACATGGGTAGGATGGTCATCTGAATCAGGGTTAGTTTGGCAGCTGGGGTGAAAGAGGAGCAATTACGATCGAGGAAACCAAGTTTAGATTTAACTTTAGCCAAAAGCTTTGATATGTGATGAGAGAAGGACAGTGCACTGTCTAGCCCTGCTCCCAAGTACTTGTATGAGGTGATTACCTCAAGCTCTGAACCCTCAGAGGTAGTAATAACACCTGTGGGAAGAGGGGCATTCTTCTTACGAAACCACATGACCTTTGTTTTGGAGGTGTTCAGAACAAGGTTAACCTTTTGAAGATGGGGTACTATTTTTATGTTTGGAAAAATAACATTCCCAAAGTAAACATGACCAGATGCTAGAATATGCATATAATTGACAGATTAGGATAGAAAACACAAAAGTTTCCAAAACTGTCAAAATTTTGTCTATGAGTTAAACAGAACTGATATTGCAGGCTAAAACCTGAGGAAAATCCAATCAGGAAGTACCCCTGCTTTTGAAACCTCTGTTGTTATGCATCCCTATTGCCCATTTAAAGGGATATCAACCAGATTCCATTTTCTATGGCTTCCCTAAGTTGTCAACAGCCTTTAGACATAGTTTCAGGCTTTTATTTTGAAGAATGAGTGTGAATGACCACATTGCGTAAGTGGATAGGTGGGGGCTCTCAGAGTGAGTTGTGCGCAAAAGAGAAAGGCGGCCATTGTTACTCCCGGTCCAAGTGAAAAGTCAACTGTCCCGGTTGATATATTATCGAATAGATATTTGAAAAACACCCTGAGGATTGATTATAAAAAAACATTTGACATTTTTCTGTGGACATTATGGATATAATTTGGAACCAAGGATATGCATATTATTGGTACCATTTGAAAGAAAACACTCTGAAGTTTGTGTAAATGTGAATTGAATGTAGGATAATATAACACAATAGATCTGGTTTAGGCAATACAATGAAAAAAAACAAATATTTTTTATTTTTATTGTCTTTAAAATGAACAAGATAAAACAAACATTCAGATAGGATTATGGGGATAATTTCAGTGAAAAACATCTTTTTATTTTATTTTTTTATTTCACCTTTATTTAACCAGGTAGGCTAGTTGAGAACAAGTTCTCATTTGCAACTGCGACCTGGCCAAGATAAAGCATAGCAGTGTGAACAGACAACACAGAGTTACACATGGAGTAAACAAGTAACAAGTCAATAACACAGTAGAAAAAAAGGGGAGTCTATATACATTGTGTGCAAAAGGCATGAGGAGGTAGGCGAATAATTACAATTTTGCAGATTAACACTGGAGTGATAAATTATCAGATGGTCATGTACAGGTAGAGATATTGGTGTGCAAATGAGCAGAAAAGTAAATAAATCAAAACAGTATGGGGATGAGGTAGGTAAAAATGGGTTGGCTCTTTACCGATAGACTATGTACAGCTGCAGCGATCGGTTAGCTGCTCAGATAGCAGATGTTTGAAGTTGGTGAGGGAGATAAAAGTCTCCAACTTCAACTATTTTTGCAATTCGTTCCAGTCACAGGCAGCAGAGAACTGGAACGAAAGGCGGCCAAATGAGGTGTTGGCTTCAGGGATGATCATTGAGATACACCTGCTGGAGCGGGTGCTACGGATGGGTGTTGCCATCGTGACCAGTGAACTGAGATAAGGCGGAGCTTTACCTAGCATGGACTTGTAGATGACCTGAAGCCAGTGGGTCTGGCGATGAATATGTAGCGAGGGCCAGCCGACTAAAGCATACAGGTCGCAGTGGTGGGTGGTATAAGGTGCTTTAGTGACAAAACGGATGGCACTGTGATAAACTGCATCCAGTTTACTGAGTAGAGTGTTGGAAGCAATTTTGTAGATGACATTTCCGAAGTTGAGGATCGGTAGGATAGTCAGTTTTACTAGGGTAAGTTTGGCAGCGTGAGTGAAGGAGGCTTTGTTGCGGAATAGAAAGAGAAAGTAGATTTTATTTTCGATTGGAGATGTTTGATATGAGTCTGGAAGGAGAGTTTACAGTCTAGCCAGACACCTAGGTACTTATAGATGTCCACATATTCAAGGTCGGAACCATCCAGGGTGATGATGCTAGTCAGGCGTGCGGCTGCAGGCAGCGAACGGTTGAAAAGCATGCATTTGGTTTTACTAGCGTTTAAGAGCAGTTGGAGGCCACGGAAGGAGTGTTGTATGGCATTGAAGCTCGTTTGGAGGTTTGATAGCACAGTGTCCAAGGACGGGCCGGAAGTATATAGAATGGTGTCGTCTGCGTAGAGGTGGATCAGAGAATCGCCCGCTGCAAGAGCAACATCATTGATATATACAGAGAAAAGAGTCGGCCCGAGGGTTGAACCCTGTGGCAGCCCCATAGAGACTGCCAGAGGACCGGACAGCATGCCCTCCGATTTGACAACTGAACTCTGTCTGCAAAGTAGTTGGTGAACCAGGCAAGGCAGTTATCCGAAAAACCGAGGCTACTGAGTCTGCCGATAAGAATATGGTGATTGACAGAGTCAAAAGTACTTGTGCAAAGTTTCAGAATGATAACTTCCAAAATGAGTGTGCTACATGACATTTATCATGAAGTCACCAGGTGTCCCACACAAGTAGCCCAAATGTACCCAAGTGGCCAAATTGGTGAAGTTATACATTTTGAATGGAATAACTATATACAAAATACCAAACCCCCCAAAAATGGAGAAAAAACATGAAAAAATATATACATTTACAAAATAACACTTTCAATATTTGGAAGACCCTCAGTCCTCTACACAATATTGTGCTGCTGATGCCAGGTGCCACAGCAGTCTCTTTCTGCTGTAAAGCAGAGGGTCACCAAGCATGTGGTGCAGGTGATGGGGGACTTCATTTTGCAAAGAACACATTGACGCCTCCAAGCTGTGCCCTTTTGGCCCTGAGGCACATCCATGCCTGCAGAAATTCATTAGGGCAGATGAAAACCACTTGTGGCAGGAGCTGGGTGAACCAGCTTCAGTTGGGGGTGGTTACCTTGGCACTGGTGGCTCCCATTCGTAGTCAGTGTCAAAAAGAAAATGTGAAAGAAAATGTTCAGTTAGAATAGTTTCACATATGAGCCCTGTATCAACAGGTATAATAAACAGAAAAATATAGAGTACAGGGAACATATAAGGTTGAATATATTATTATAGACCTGCTAGATCTACTGTCTCATTTATATTATGACATTTCAGCTAGATCTACTGTCTCTATTATATTATGACAGACCAGCTAGATCTACTGTCTTTATTATATTACAACAGACCAGCTGTATCTACTGTCTCCATTTCACTCTGGCCATTGATGTGGGCCTGCCCTCCCCTCAACAGCCTCAAATAGGCTATTTAATTTCACAAATAATATTTTATATTATTAATTTCAAACAACAGAATTAGCATGAGAAGAATTTACCAGTCCAAAACGATGTCCTCTCCATTCAAAAATATTCCTCCATTTTGGAATCTCTAAATGAATCATCCTCGATCAATTTCTTCTAAAATTGTGTGAACATATGTATATCTAGACTTAGATTTAGCTTTCCCTGACTTAGTCGCCATACTGATTGATCTATAAACAGCTGAATATGCACTTTACCAAAACAATGCTGTGAGTAACATGAGTTGCTCCTTCCGGTATGAATCGCCAATGGCAATTTTTACGCTGGAGTTTACTACATGGGTTAGTCTTCCAACACATAAACATTACATATTGCTGTTTACCTCAGCTCATTGGCTATCTACCCAGATAGATTTCAAGATGATCAGTGGTCATTGGGTTAAAATACAGTCAATCAACGAAACAGCGGTCTTATCATTGCTGCACAATGATGTTATTACTTGTTGTCTTCAAAACGGTTTCTTTCAGTCAATACGTCCCGCGAAATGAACCATCATGTTTGGTTGTGTGTTACAAACAAACCAGTTGATGAAACCAAACATGACTGGAAAAGTCACAGTTTGTGTGTGTATTTACCTCGAATGTGTTGTTGAAAATGGAATGAGACGGAATTCACGATAAAAGCGGTTCACAAAATGTTTTGTGTTAGGCTATAAAAATTGATTTTATCAAACAAAAGATCATTCATTGTGTAACAATGAGCATTGGGATTGCAAACAGAGGAAGATCGTCAAAGGTAAATTATTTATTTTATTGCAGTTTGTGATTTTGTTATGCCTGTGCTGTTTGAAATAGTTGTTTTTTATGGGTCTCTATCCTCAGATAATCGCATTGTATTCTTTTGCAGTAAATCCTTTTTTTAAAGGACGCAGTTGGATTAGCAAGATTCTAGGCTTTCGAAACA